>NC_041384.1:74043725-74061869 GCF_002162155.2 Triticum dicoccoides | reverse complement strand
TATGCTAAAGTAATAATTCAATCACAATTTCAAGTATGAATCAGAAACTTCATTGAGAACCGACAAACTATAATCTTAGTCATTGAAGCAATTGCAATTTATCATAACATGAGAAAGAGTCAATATAAGAGCTTTTCAGCAAGTCCACATACTCAACCATCATTTAGTCTTCCACAATTGCTAACACTCATGCAATATTTATGGTTATGAAGTTTTAATCGGACACAGAGAAAGATAGGGGCTTATAGTTTTGCCTCCCAACCTTTTACCTCAAGGGTAATGTCAACAATAATAGTTCATGAAAACTTACATCCAATTAGCTATATATATCAGGATCTTTCCAACACATTGTGCTTGCCAAAGGATAAAATGTGAAAAGGAAAGGTGAAGATCACCGTGACTCCTGCATGAATTATAAGACAAGAATAAAAGATAGGCCCTTCGCAGAGGGAAGCAGAGGTTGCCATGTGCTTTTAGGGTTGTATGCACAAAATATTAATGCGAAAGAACGTCACTTTAAATTGCCATTTGTGATATGGACCTTTATTATGCAGTATGTCGCTTTTATTTCTTCCACATCACAAGATCGTATAAAGCTTATTTTCTCCACACTAATAAATCATACATATTTAGAGAGCAATTTTTATTGCTTGCAACGATGAAAACTTACTTGAAGGATCTTACTCGATCCATAGGTAGATATGGTGGACTCTCATGGCAAAACTAGGTTTAAGGATATTTGGAAGCACAAGTAGTATCTCTACTTGGTGCAAAGAATTTGGCTAGAATGAGAGGGAAAGGCAAGCTCAACATGTTGGATGATCCATGATAATATAATTTATCTTAGATGCAAGAAAAATTAACCCATTATGTTGTCTTCCTTGTCCAACATCAACTCTTTAGCATGTCATATTTTAATGAGTGCTTAAAAGATGTCCAAGATAGTATATTTATATGTGAAAACCTCTCTTTCTTTATTACTTCCTACTAATTGCAACGATGACCAAAACTATGTTTGTCAACTCTCAACAATTTTTATTCATCATACTCTTTATATGTGAAGTCATTACTCTCCATAAGATCCATATGATCTCTTTATTACTTTTTATTTCTACTCTTTTATTCTCTCAAGATCGTAGCAAAATAATCAAGCCCTTGACTCAACACTAATCTTTATTATATATAGCTCACGGACTCGATTACATAGAAGGATCATAAAGCAAAACTCACAACTAGATCATACTAAAACTTTATTCTACTAGATCAAGATATTACCAAAAGGATCGAACTAAAAAAATGGTAAGGATAAAGGTGTGATGGTGATACGATACCGGGGCACTCCCCCAAGCTTGGTAGTTGCCAAGGGGAGTGCCCATACCCATGTGTTTATGTCTCCTTCCTCGGAGGTGGACATGATGGAGTTGTTGATGATGTAGGCTTGTCGTCCATCTTCCAAGGCATAGGCTCACCATCATAGAAGGATGATCGAGTCTCCGGGATCCTCAAATCTGCATCCAAACTCATCCTCTTGAATCTATATTCATACTCACAGTTTTGGTTTTGCAGGTCATAGATCTGGGCTTGGAGGCGCTCGATTTTCTTGTGAAGCTTGAAGATGGCCTCCCCAATGTTCTTGTCATCCAGCTTGTGGTTGTTGGTGAACTCCATGATCATTATATGATTGGAGTCGAGTCCACATTCCACCATCTCCTGGCACTTGAAAACTTATTGCTCCAATGCCTCGAGCCTTGTCTCCATGCTTCCGGTCCTCCTTGGTCCCTCCACATCACGAATGTGCAGCAAACCCTCACGCATCTCAATGGTTTGAGGGTGTTGCAACACCTCTGCAAGGTAGGGGTTGACGACCTTCTCGAAGAACTTGTCCTTGGGGGCACTTGAAGAAGCCATGGCGATCTAGATCTGTCAGAAAAACAACTTAAAACAAAGACAAAGGATATTTGCATGATACGGTGGTCAAAACCTTTGGGATATTATATAATGAATTTTTACCGACCAAAAGAAGTATCGTGCAAGAAAACGGAGTCCGGAGGGCACACGAGGTGACCATGAGGTGGGGGGCGCGCCCTCCACCCTCGTGGACGCCTCGTGTCCTTCCCGGACTACTTCTTATTTTCCCATTTTCTTATATATTCCAAAACGGAGAAAAATTGCCATTAGAACTGTTTTGGAGTCGGTTTACTTACAGTACCTCATACATATTCCTTTTCGGAGTCTGAAACATTCTGGAAAGTGTCCCTTATGTATTCCTCCAGGGTTACGGTTTCGATAACATTAGTTTCAACATTTATAGGATTACCTGAGATATAATGTTTGATTCTTTGACCGTTCACCACCCTTGGATTTGTGCCTTCGAAGTTGTTGATTTTTATGGCACCGGAACGGTAGACCTCCTCGATGATGTAAGGACCTTCCCATTTGGAGAGGAGTTTGCCTATAAAAAATCTTAAACGAGATTTGTATAGCAATACATAATCACCTGCATTAAACTCACGCTTTTGTATCCTTTTATCGTGCCATCTTTTAACTTTTTCTTTAAACAGTTTGGCATTCTTATAGGCCTGTGTTCTCCATTCATCAAGTGAGCTAATGTCAAAAAGCCTCTTATCACCGGCAAGTTTGAAATCATAATTGAGCTCTTTAATTGCCCAATATGCCTTATGTTCTAGTTCAAGAGGTAAGTGACATGCTTTACCATAAACCATTTTATACGGAGACATACCCATAGGATTTTTGTATGCAGTCCTATATGCCCATAATGCATCATCAAGTTTCTTGGACCAATTCTTTCTAGATCTATTAACAGTCTTTTGCAAAATTAATTTAAGCTCTCTATTGCTCAGTTCTACTTGACCACTAGAGTGTGAATGATAAGGAGATGCAATTCTATGATTAACATCATACTTAGCAAGAATTTTACGAAAAGCACCATGAATGAAATGTGAACCACCATTAGTCATTAGATATCTAGGGACTCCAAACCTCGGAAAAATGACTTCTTTAAGCATCTTAATAGAGGTGTTATGATCAGCACTACTAGTTGGAATAGCTTCTACCCACTTAGTAATGTAATCAACAACAACTAAAATATGTGTATAACCATTAGAGGAAGGAAACGGTCCCATATAATCAAAGCCCCAAACATCAAATGGTTCAATAACAAGTGAATAATTCATAGGCATTTCTTGACGTCTACTGATATTACCAATTCTTTGACATTCATCACAAGACAAGACAAACTTACGGGCATCCTTGAAGAGAGTAGGCCAATAAAAACCGGATTGCAATACCTTATGTGCAGTTCTGTCTCCATCATGCTGTCCTCCATAAGCCTCGGAGTGGCACTTGTGTAGGATCTGTTCATGTTCATGCTCAGGTAGACAACGTCTAATAACACCATCTACTCCTTCTTTATAAAGATGTGGGTCATCCTAGAAGTAATGTCTTAAATCATAGAAGAACTTTTTCTTTTGCTGGTATGTGAAACTAGGTGGTATAAATTTAGCAACAATGTAATTAGCATAATCAGCATACCATGGAGCAGTATGAGAAGCATTTATGATAGCTAATTGTTCATCAGGAAAGCTATCATCAATAGGTAGTGGGTCATCAAGAACATTTTCTAACCTAGACAAGTTGTCTGCAACGGGGTTCTCAACTCCTTTTCTATCAATAATATGCAAATCAAATTCTTGTAGCAAGAGAACCCATCTAATAAGTCTAGGTTTAGCATCTTTCTTTTCCATAAGATATGTAATAGCAGCATGATCAATGTGAACAGTTACTTTAGAATCAACAATGTAAGGTCTGAACTTATCACAAGCAAATACAATTGCTAAGAATTCTTTTTCAGTAGTAGCATAATTTCTTTGAGCACTGTCTAGAGTTTTACTAGCATATTGGATAACATTTAATTTCTTATCAACTCTTTGTCCTAGAACAGCCCCTACAGCATAATCACTAGCATCACACGTAATTTCAAATGGTAAATTCCAATCAGGAGGCTGGACAATAGGTGCAGAAACCAAAGCTTTCTTAAGTATTTCAAATGCTTCTACACAGTCATCATCAAAGATAAAAGGAACATCTTTTTGTAAAAGATTAGTCAGAGGCCGAGAAATTTTAGAGAAGTCCTTAATGAACCTCCTATAAAAACCGGCATGACCAAGGGAACTTCTTATACCTTTAATGTCCTTGGGATACAGCATCTTTTCAATAGCATCAACCTTAGCTTTATCAACTTCAATACCTCTTTCAGAAATTTTATGCCCCAAGACAGTACCTTCATTAACCATAAAGTGGCACTTCTCGCAATTCAAGACAAGATTAGTTTCTTCACATCTCTGCAAAACTCGATCAAGGTTGCTTAAGTAATCATCAAAAGAAGTCCCATAAACAGAGAAATCATCCATGAATACCTCAACAATCTTTTCACAAAAGTCAGAGAATATAGCAGT
This sequence comes from Triticum dicoccoides, assembly GCF_002162155.2. Classification (NCBI taxonomy): domain Eukaryota; kingdom Viridiplantae; phylum Streptophyta; class Magnoliopsida; order Poales; family Poaceae; genus Triticum; species Triticum dicoccoides. Next base: position 74,057,394 of record NC_041384.1, on the reverse strand, counting down.
AATACATCTTTGAAAGGTAGCAGGTGCATTACATAAACCAAAAGGCACACGTCTATAAGCAAAGGTACCGAAAGGGCAAGTAAAAGTTGTCTTTTCTTGATCCTCTTTTGACACAGGTATTTGAGAGACACCAGAATAACCATCTAGAAAGCAAAAATGTGTATGTTTGGATAATCTTTCTAGCATTTGATCAATAAAAGGTAATGGGTAATGATCCTTTTTAGTAGTTATTTAATTTTCGGAAATCAATTACCATTCTATAACCTGTAACAATTCTTTGTGGGATCAATTCATCTTTATCATTAGGAACAACAATAATACCTCCCTTCTTAGGGACACAATGGATAGGACTTACCCACTGACTATCAGCAACAGGATAAATTATACCTGCCTCTAGAAGCTTTAGTATTTCTTTTCTTACCACTTCTTTCATCTTAGGATTTAACCTTCGTTGGTGATCAACAACTGGTTTAGCATATTTCTCCAATTTTATTTTGTGCTAGCATAGAGTGGGACTAATGCCCTTAAGGTCATCAAGAGTATATCCAATAGCAGCACGGTGCTTCTTCAGAGTTTTCAATAATTTCTTTTCTTCATGCTCTGAAAGGTTAGCACTAATAATAACAGGATATATTTCCTTCTCATCAAGATAAGCATATTTAAGAGTATCGGGTAAAGGTTTAAGCTCAAACATGGGATCACCCTTGGGTGGAGGAGGATCCCCTAGAATTTCAACGGGTAAGTTGTGCTTCAAAATAGGTCCCTGTTTAAAGAATACTTCATCTATTTCCCTTCTTTCATTCATAAACATATCATTTTCGTGATCTAGAAAATATTTTTCTAAAGGATCACTAGGAGGCACGGCAATAGAAGCAAGACCAATAATTTCATCTTTACTAGGCAATTCTTTATCATGGGGTTGTCTACGAAATTTAGCAAAATTAAACTCATGAGACATATCCCCTAAACCAACACAAACAATATCCTTATTGCAGTCTATATTAGCATTAACAGTATTCAAGAAGGGTCTACCATATATAATGGGACAAAAGTCATCTTGTGGGGAACCAAGAACAAGAAAATCAGCAGGATATTTAACTTTCCCACACAAGACTTCGACATCTCTAACAATCCCAACTGGTGAAATAGTATCTCTATTGGCAAGCTTAATAGTAACATCAATCTCTTCTATCTCGGCAGGTGCAATATCATGCATAATTTCTTTGTATAAGGAATGAGGTATTGCACTTGCACTAGCACCAATATCACATAAGCCATGATAGCAATGATCTCCTATTTTAACAGAAATAATAGGCATGCCTACAACAGGTCTATGTTTATTTTTAGTATCAGGTCTAGCAATTCTAGCAGATTCATTGCAGAAGTAAATAACATGCCCATCAATATTATCGGCTAAGAGATCTTTAACCATAGCAACACTAGGTTCAACTTTAATTTGCTCAGGGGGTTTAGGTGTCTTAATATTACTTTTGTTAATCACAGTCAGGGTCGGTCTGACATTTTGGGGGCCCGGGGCGAAGGTAAAACCGGGGGCCTTTAATATAAACATAAAAAAGTTTTGGCTTTGGCTCTTGATTTCAAAAATGTCTATGCATATTTAGGTAAATTTACAATCACAACTTGGATTCTCCTTTTAATATGAACTCCAAAGCACTCGTACACAAATTTCTAGGATATAAATATTGTTCCAGTCTACCAAATAAAGAAAATAAGCAAATCAGGATGTTCAACAGGAAGTTATCTACCTGTTTCATCTTGTAATCAAAAACTGGTTATGCCTAAAAATAGACCAGTTCTTGCGAAATAGAAATCTCCTAAAATTTTCTAAAAAATATGTACTAAACTTTGAAAGTACTTGTCCATCAAAACTGTCCTTGTGATAGCTCAACAACAATTAATCCAAACTGAACAAATTTGGTTTGATGTGAAAGGAATCCATAAACATTACAAATTTGATTGTCGTGTCATCTCAAAATTAAGCACAAATAATGCGGTTTTCAAAAGACTAATCCGATCCAATGATTGGATTATCAAAAACAAGTCTCGGCATCAACTTCAGTTAACAAAAGAATTAGGAAAGGGACTACCAGAAAGGTTACCTTTGAGCTGTAGAACATGGATTTAAAATCAATTGATAGATTTTCTGATTGATTGTATGCAGCACTCATCTGCTCTTGTCGCTTGTTCCTGGCTGCTGCTGAGCATGTAGGTGATATTGTGATAAGGCAAAGGGAACATGCGAGGTCAGACGATGATCAGGCGATGACAAAATTCATCCATCGGCGTGCTGCATGCGTTTTTCTCTCCGAGAGATCTGATCTGATCCTTTTTTCAGGGAAAGACCTGATCTGATAGATCAGCCATGCTGCATTCGGTTTTCTTTCCGAAAGATCAGAGATCGTGCATGTATTGCGTCTTATATAACCCAGCAACCAACTTGGGCCTGATCAGAATTTTTGTGTACACGTAATAGGCCTGAAGCCGTGCTAAAACGTGAGCTTTTTCAGAAGAAGTTTGGGCTACTAGTATGTACGTACATGTTGGGAGGGGGCCCCTGGAATTTGGGGGCCCGCAGCCGCCCCCTCTGCCCCCCCCCCCTCAGGGCCGGCCCTGATCACAGTTGAAGCTTTAGCATGATCCTTTATTCTAACAGGAAAAGGTGGTTTCTTGATATAAGTAGTAGGAACAACAGGATCATTATAAGTGATAGTCTTTTCTTCAACTTTAATAGGTGCAACTACTTTTACTTCAATGGGAGGATTATATTTAAACCACTTCTCCTTAGGGAGATCAACATGAGTAGCGAAGGATTCACAGAAAGAAGTTACTATCTCATAGTCAAGTCCATATTTAGTGCTAAATTCACGGAAAGCATCGGTATCCATAAAAGATTTAACACAATCAAACTTAGGTGTTATACCTGGCTCCTTACCTTTGTCGAGGTCCCAATCTTCAGAGTTGCGTTTAATTCTTTCCAATAAATCCCATTTGAATTCAATAGTCTTCATCATAAAAGATCCAGTACAACAAGTATCGAGCATGGAGCGATTACTGAGAGAAAGCCGAGCATAAATTTTTTGAATAATCATTTCTTTTGAGAGCTCATGGTTGGGGCATGAATATAACATTGACGTAAGCCTCCCCCAAGCTTGAGCGATGCTTTCTCCTTAGTGAGGCCAAAAATTATATATATAATTACGATCACGATGAACAAGATGCATAGGATAAAACTTCTGATGAAATTCCAATTTCAATCGTTGGTAGTTCAATGATCCAATATCATCACGTAGCCTAAACCATGTCAATGCATCTCCCTTCAAATATAAAGGGAAGACCTTCTTCTTGATAACATCCTCGGGCATACCTACAAGCTTAAATAATTCACAAACTTCATCCACATAGATTAGGTGCAAATCGGGATGTAATGTTCCATCACCTGTGAAAGGATTAGCCAACAGTTTCTCTATCATACTCGAAGGAATTTCAAAGTAAACATTTTCAGTAGGTTCAGTAGGTTGAGGAGCAACTCTTTGCTCTACTGATCGGGGTGAAGATACCCCGAACAAGCCCCTCAAAGGATTATGTTCCATAGTAACAATTGACAGTAAATTTCAGCACACTATATAAAATTTTCCTTACCAAATTCCACCTACCAAAGGCGCTTCACTCCCCGGCAATGGTGCCAGAAAAGAGTCTTGATGACCCACAAGTGTAGGGGATCTATCGTAGCCTTTTCAATAAGTAAGAGTGTCGAACCCAACGAGGAGCAGAAGGAAATGATAAGTAGTTTTCAGCAAGGTATTTTCTGCAAGCACTGAAATTATCGGTAACAGATAGTTTTGTGATAAGGTAATTTGTAACGGGTAACAAGTAATGCAAGTAAATAAGGTGCAGCAAGATGGCCCAATACTTTTGTAGCAAAGGACAAGCCTGGACGAGCTCTTATACAAAGGAAAGCGCTCCCGACGACACATGGAATTATTGTCAAGCTAGTTTTCATCACGTTCATATGATTCGCGTTCGGTACTTTGATAATTTGATATGTGGGTGGACGGTGCTTGGGTACTGTCCTTACTTGGACAAGCATCCCACTTATGATTAACCCCTATTGCAAGCATCCGCAACTACAATAGAAGTATTAAGGTAAACCTAACCATAGCATGAAACATATGGATCCAAATCAACCCCTTACGAAGCAACGCATAAACTAGGGTTTAAGCTTTTGTCACTCTAGCAACGCATCATCTACTTATTACTTCCCAATGCCTCCCTCTAGGCCCAAACAATGGTGAAGTGTCATGTAGTCGACATTCACATGACACCACTAGAGGTATGACAACATACATCTCATCAAAATATCGAACGAATACCAAATTCACATGACTACTTATAGCAAGACTTCTCCCATGTCCTCAGGAACAAACGTAACTACTAACAAAGCATATTCATGTTCATAATCATAGGGTTATTAATATGCATAATGGATCTGAACATATGATCTTCCACCAAGTAAACCAACTAGCATCAACTACAAGGAGTAATCAACACTACTAGCAACCCACAGGTACCAATCTGAGGTTCGGATACAAAGATTGGATACAAGAGATGAACTAGGGTTTGAGATGAGATGGTGCTGGTGAAGATGTTGATGGAGGTTGACCCCCTCCCGATGAGAGGATCATTGGTGATGACGATGATGATGATTTCCCCTTCCCGGAGGGAAGTTTCCCCGGCAGAACAGCTCCGCTGGAGACCTAGATTGATTCCGCCAAGGTTCCGCCTCGTGGCGGCGGAGTTTCGTCCCGTGAGCTTGCTTATGATTTTTTTTTCTCTATGAAAGACTCCATATAGCCAAAGATGAGCATCAGAGGGCCACCAGGGGCCCACGAGGCAGGGAGCGCGCCCTGGGCACGCCTCCCACCCTCGTGGACGGTAGGTGGCCCCCCTTTGGTACTTTCTTCGCCCAATATTTTTTATATATTCTGAAAATAATTCCCGTGGAGTTTCAGGACTTTTGGAGATGTGCGGAATAGGTCTCTAATATTTGCTCCTTTTCTAGCCTAGAATTCCAACTGCCGGCATTCCCCCTCTTCATGTAAACCTTGTAAAATAAGAGAGAATAGGCATAATATTGTGACACAATGTGTAATAACAGCCCATAATGCAATAAATATCGATATAAAAGCATGATGCAAAATGGACGTATCAATCTTCACCCAGTGCATCTTAACATGGGCGAAGGCCATTCGTGCTCCTTCTATGCAGGACCACCTCTTGATGGCATCAATTCGGGGCACCGCATCGACGAGACGTCACACAAGGCCGAAGTAGCTGTCCGGAATGGCCTTGATCGGCCACAACCGGACTATTAAGTCCTTCATGGCCGCGCTGGACATCTTATGCAGCTCCGCCCATTGTGCCATCTGGTCATTTAACAGTGCGGTACGCTCCTACCCTGCAAACTGCGACCAGAAAAGCTTCTCCGTTGAGTACCCCTCCTGGGCCCAGAAGAATTTGGCAGCGTCCGCAGCACTCTTCGGCAGATCCGCATATGCGTCTGGAGAACTCCATAGTCGATTAAGCAAGGCATACCCCCGATCCCCAAATTTAGCCTGTAACGGAAAGGGCTTTCTAGCCGCTATTTGTCTGGCTTGACGGATTTCCTCGCGCATCGCGCGGGATTCGGACGGCGCCTCCTTGGCGTCTCCAAAGACCTTGGCGAGTTCGGTCCCCTTCGCCTTATTTTCCTATTCGAAGGACTCGCACTTGCGGGCAGTGTCCTTGAGCTTCTGCTCCACCTCAGTCACCCATTCCTCAAAACGGCGCCGAGCGGCCTGTTCGGCCGTTAAATCCGCAGCCGCTTTATCAGCGGCCGCCTTGCTTACCATAGCTTGCTCCTTGGCTTGGGTAAGCTCGCCCTTTTGGGTTTCAACCGTGGCAGCACCATCTGCACAAACACACACATTGCAGCTCTGGAAATCCCACAGAATACGGACATAAACAGGCATAAAATAAGAGTATCTCATACCTGCGCATGGTCGAGCCACTTGTTAACAAGGACTAGATCCTCATCAGCTCACTCCAGTTTCCGTTTGAGTTCGGCAATTTCCGCTGATTGGGCAGTCGCCGCCAACAGGGAGGCATGTTTTAATCCAAATAAAATAGCATGTTACCACCTGACAACTGACTACAGGCATATTTCTCATAAAAATGATCAAAAATATTACATTGCATACCTCGAAGCCTGCTAGCAGGCTGCAGAAGGATTCGTTCAGCCCGCTCTTGGCGGACTGGATCTTCTCAGCCACCGTACCCATCAGGATGCGGTGCTCATCCAGGACGGATGCACTTTGCAATGTGTCCGCTATGGTATTCGGTGTCCCGATTAACAGAGGACGTTGATGAAGCTTTGTAACTAGGGTAGGGTCATGGACCTGTCCAGCATACCCTCCCCAAGGACATCTTTACAAAGAATCAGAAGGAGTTAAAGAGAAATCATCATCCACTCGACCGCGGAGATGCGCTCACTCGACCACCTTGTAGACACTCGACCACCAGAAGATGAGGAACCCTCCACTCTGCAACGGTTAAGACTTAAACCATAGCATTATGAGCATTTATGACATTTTACTGTAGACATTACCAGTAACGCCTTCCCTTTATGAGCATTGAACCCTGAGTAACGGAGGGGAGCTGGGGTCCTGGTGCACTCTATATAAGCCTCCCCCTCCTCTGGGACAAGGGTTCGCACTTTTGTAAACACACACACACATATAATCCAGTCGACCGCCTCAGGGCACCGAGACGTAGGGTTGTTACTTCCTCCGGGAAGGGCCTGAACTCATAAAACTCATGTGTACAACTACTCCATAGCTAGGATCTTGCCTCCTCATACCTACCCCCCATTCTACTGTCAGTCTTAGATCCACGACAGTTGGCGCCCACCTTGGGGCAGGTGTCTTAGCGACTTATTGGAGAAGTTGCAATTTTTCCGATCCCCATCATCATGGTTCCAGGCGGAGGTTTGGCTGAAGGCCGTGAGATCCGTCTCGGCGCGCTCGTGTTTGTCGCCGACAACTCCGCTTGGCTTCAGGAGGCACCACTCGATGTCGACATGCTCCCCGCCCGTGGGGCGATGCACTTTCACGCGTGCGTCCGCGGCATCCTCCTGCGGCAACCGTCGACCCAGTACCAGTCGACTCCAACGGCTTTCCCCCTTCCTGCGACCCGCCGGAGCAAGCGCACCGGCCGGTCGAGGATTCAATGGTGGGTGAACCATGCGGTGGCCCGCCAGCCGGCCACCCCTCAAGTCGTGGCGCTCGAGCCCGACAAGTCTCTCTACGGTTTGTTCGATCTGTCGACTAGCTCCGTAGAGACTGCATCCGAGTGCGGCAGCAATGACTCGGCAGCGGAAGTCCTGATGGTCAATGGACCATGCGGTCCCCTGGCTTCGATCGTGAATACGGAGGTGACGGGAACGGCGATCCGTCACGCGTTCACGAGGAGTACCGCCCCGAGCCTCTCTCCTCGCAGTAGAGAGAAGAAATTCGTCGCCGAAACATGGATGCCCTGCATACTCCTATAGTTGGAGAAACTCCCGAGGCTCGGGCCTTGGATCAGGCTTGCTTGGCCAATCTGGCTGAGCGCACTCGGCTGGAGAACCTACAGCGCGCACTCGACGATCGCGCTCGTCAACATGCTCCTGAGTCCAGCCGACGCCAACTTTTTCCACCTCCGGCTCAGGTATACCGGACACCGATCCAAAACCTAGCAGCTACTACACGGATAGCAGAGTCGATTCAACCTTCCCAGTCATAAGCTGGCCGAGGTCTGGCGCAGATCAGGGCCTTGCCCCGGGCCGCAGGAGAGCAGAATATGGCCGTGTCTCAGTCGCGGGATAGGATCCATAGCAGATCTGTGGTTGCAGATACGGTCTAGTCGGCCCATAGCCCAAGATTGCCCCCAAGGCGTGAGGGACGTGGAGAGCGGCGTGATCAGTACAGAAACCAGGAGCAGTATGATCGTCGAGCCGATCGCGATGGTCGCCGTCGAGTGCCCACGCCTCCTCCAAGGAGTGGGTTATATGTGTCGCGGCCACATGAAGACAGGCGCGCTAACAGCGTCGGAAGAGGTATTCCAGTCGACCCCAGGGAGCCAGGCTTTGATGCGAGATCTATTCTCGTACAAGTCTTGGTTGACAGAAACAGAGCTCACCGAGATGACCATGACAGAGGCCCGCAAACCAGCAATAGGGTGCATTTCTCTGGCCCAGAGTGCTTCAGCAGAGCTATCAGAGCTGCAGTGAGTCCCCCAACTTCAGGTTGGCGACTAGAGTCAGTAAGTTCACCGGAGAGTCCAAGCCTGACACCTGGCTCGAAGACTACTGAGTGGCTGTCCAGATTGGTGGCGGCAATGATGAGGTGGCCATGAAACACCTTCCTCTGATGTTGGAGGGCTCGGCTAGGGCGTGGCTGAATCAGTTGGCACCTGGCAGCATCTATACTTGGGAAGATCTCACCCGAGTGTTTGTCAGAACGTTTGAGGGCACTTGCAAGCGGCCAGCAGGTTTGGCAGAATTACAGTGTTGCGTCCAGAAACCGAATGAAACTTTGAGAGACTATACCTAGAGGTGGATCACCCTGCACCACACGGTGGAAGATGTGTCTGATCATTAGGCATTTTTTGCTTTCAAGGAAGGCGTCAGGTACCGGGAGTTGAACCTAAAATTTGGTCGGACAGGAAACATGACTCTGACTCAGATGATGGAAATCGCCACCAAGTATGCCAATGGTGAAGAGGAGGAATGACTGCAGAGCGGCAAGCACAAAGCAGTCGCCCACGAAGCCGGAGGAGGAAACTCCAGTCGGAAACAAAAACGCAAGGCCGAACCAGCTGCTCTGAGTGAGGCCTTGGCTGTGATTCAAGGAAAGTTCAAGGGGAAGCCCAAAGGGCCGTGGAACCCCAAGAAAGTAAAAGGTCAGCATGGAAATGACATGTTGGATCTGCCGTGCCATATCCACACTAAAAAAGACAAAGAAGGTAATTTCATTTACCCGAAGCATACCACTCGACAGTGTCGGCTCCTGATCCAGCAGTTCCAAGAGAAACAACCCAAGGAAAAGGAGAAGGAGGCAGACAAGACTGAGAGTGAAGGGGAAGATGATGATGGTTATCCTCACGTGAATTCCACTCTAATGATTTTTGTTGATGTTGAAAACAAGAGTCGATTGAAAGTCATCAACATAGAAGTGAACATGGTCGCTTCGGCGACACCCAGTTACTTGAAATGGTCGCAGACTGCCATTACATTCGACCAGTCTGATCACCCAGTGCACATCGCCACCCCTGTGAGGCAAGCGCTGGTGGTTGACCCGGTGGTCAAAGGCACTCGACTGACAAAGGTCCTGATGGACGGTGGCAGTGGCCTAAACATTCTATTTGAAGAAACGTTGAAAGGAATGGGCATTCCGATGTACAGACTCAGTGAAAGCCACATGAGTTTCCATGGGGTCATCCCAGGCAAGAAGGCTGCGTCCCTCGGTCAGATTGCACTCGACGTGGTTTTCGGTGATGCCAAAAATTACCGCAAAGAAAAGTTGATGTTTGAAGTCGTGGATTTTCATAGTGCATATCATGCAATTCTGGGCAGGCCGGCTTATGCACGATTCATGGCTCGACCTTGTTACGTGTACCTCAAACTAAAGATGCCTGGTCCCAGAGGAGTGATCACTATCTCTGGTAATCGGAAAAAGGCGGAAGAGTGTTTCCAGAAGGGCTCAAAGATCGCCGATGCCCAGATGGCCGTGGCAGAATTGCAAGAATACCAGAAAAATGCAGACCCGAGTGCCTTGTTGCGAGCCAAGAAGCCAGCCACAGATTCAGCATTCCAGTCGTCTGGCGAGACGAAGTTTGTTAACATCCACCTGACGGACCCCAATGCAGCTTCGACCCACATTTCGACCACACTCGACTCCAAATAGGAAGAAGCGCTCATCCAGTTCCTCCGTGAGAACTGGGAAATGTTTGCATGGAAGCCTTCTGACATGCTAGGTGTTCCCAGGGGACTGGTTGAGCATCGTTTGCGAGTCGACCCGAAAGTGAAACCAGTCAAAGAGCATCTTCGACGGTCCGCCGTCCAGAAAAGAAAAGCAATTGGCGAAGAGGTGGCTCGGCTTTTGGCAGCTGAGTTTATCCAAGAGATTTACCACTCCGAGTGGTTAGCCAATGTTGTCATGGTCCCAAAGAAAGATGACTCACTCCGCATGTGCATCGATTTCAAGCATATCAATCGGGCCTGCCCGAAAGATCACTTCCCTCTCCATCGCATCGATCAGATTGTCGACTCGACTGCTGGGTGCGAGCGTTTGTCCTTTTTGGATGCCTACTCCGGGTACCACCAGATCCGTCTGTACGGACCCGACGAAATAAAGATAGCCTTTATCACCCCGTTCGGGTGCTTCTGTTATGTCACAATGCCATTCGGCTTGAAGAACGCTGGAGCCACATTTATGCGAATGATTCCGAAGTGCCTGCTCACTCATATCAGTCGGAATGTGGAAGCATACATGGATGACATTGTGGTCAAGTCACGTAAAGGTTCCGACCTGCTGACCGACCTCGCTGAAACCTTTGCCAACCTCAGAAGGTATGGTATCAAGCTCAATCCATCAAAGTGCACGTTTAGAGTTCTAGGCAGAAAGTTGCTCGGTTTTCTTGTTTCTGAACGACGAATCGATGCTAACCCAGAGAAAGTAGGCGCTATACTCCGAATGAAATGCCATGTGCGTGTGCATGATGTCCAGAAGCTTACTGGTTGCTTGGCCGCCCTAAGTCGATTCATTTCTCACCTCGGTGAAAAGGCGCTGCCTCTTTACCGACTGATGAAGAACTCAGATAAGTTCGAGTGGACTCCAGAAGCTGATACAGCATTTGCAGAGCTAAAAGCCCTGCTTTCCACCCAGCTGGTGCTTGCTGCTCCAATCAGCAAAGAGCCTCTTTTGCTTTCTATAGCAGCCACTGGACAAGTCGTCAGTATAGTACTTACGGTCGAGCGGGAAGAAGAAGGAAAAGCGTACAAAGTTCAACGCCCAGTTTATTATATTTCCAAAGTCCTGACCCCGTCAAAGCAGAGATATCCTCACTATCAGAAGCTTGTCTATGGAATTTACATGACCACGAAGAAGGTTGCACACTACTTCTCAGATCACCCTGTTACAGTCGTCAGTGACGCTCCATTGTCAGAGATTCTGCACAACAGGGATGCAACTGGTCGAGTGGCAAAATGGGCGATTGAACTCCTTCCCTTGGATATCAAGTTTGAGGCAAAGAAAGCTATCAAGTCCCAAGCAATAGCAGATTTCCTCGCCGAGTGGATCGAACAGCAACTACCGACTCAAGTTCACTCGGAGCATTGGACCATGTTCTTTGACGAATCCAAGATGTTGAACGGTTCTGGTGCTGGAGTAGTTCTGGTATCCCCCCGAGGAGACAAGCTCAGATATGTCCTCCAGATTCACTTTGATTCCTCCAACAATGAAGTAGAGTATGAAGCACTCCTGTATGGGTTGCGCATGGCCATCTCACTCGGCGTCCGTCGCCTCATGGTCTATGGCGACTCAGATTTGGTAGTTAATCAAGTGATGAAGGAGTGGGACATCAGAAGCCCAGCCATGACTGGTTACTGCAACGCGGTGAGAAAGCTTGAGAAGAAGTTCAAGGGGTTAGAACTCCACCACATCCCCCGATTGAAAAACCAAGCAGCCGATGAATTGGCAAAGATAGGTTCCAAGAGAGAAGCCATTCCCAGCAATGTGTTCTTGGAGCATATTCACATGCCGACAGTTCAGGAAGACCCTTTCACTGAAGAGCCCCCACAACCCAAGAGCGCAACGGATCCGACTGAAGTCGAGGTCCCAACTGTGGTCGACCTAATCATGGAGGCTCTAACCATTACTCCCGACTGGACGGTGCCCTACATTGCGTACATCCTCAGGAAAGAGCTCCCAGAGGATGAAGAAGAAGCTCGACAGATCGTCCGCCGATCTAAAGCTTTTACTATGATAAGAGGGCAGCTGTTCAGAGAAAGTGTGACTGGAGTCGGTCAGAAGTGCATAACACTAGAAGAAGGTCGAATGATCCTCAATGACATCCACTCGGGGACCTGTGGCCACCATGCGTCCTCTCGGGCCATTGTGGCTAAAGCATACCGAGCTGGATTCTATTGGCCACGAGCAAATGAGATGGCGAAAGATATAGTCGGCAGATGTGAAGGCTGTCAATTTTACTCCGATATGTCTCACAAGCCAGCGTCAGCCCTTAAGACCATTCCCCTCGTCTGGCCCTTCGTTGTTTGGGGACTGGATATGGTTGGACCGCTGAGGACCGTCAAAAGCGGCTTCACTCACGTGCTCGTTGCAGTCGACAAGTTTACCTAATGGATCGAAGCCAAATCTATCAAGAACCTTGACGCTAGCACCGCTGTTAGTTTTACCAGAGAATTGACATTCAGATATGGAGTCCCACACAGCATCATCACAGACAACGGATCGAACTTCGATTCCGATGAGTTCAGAATTTTCTGCGCCTCTCAGGGCACTCGAGTCGACTATGCTTCTGTTGCTCACCGCAGTCGAACGGACAAGCAGAAAGAGCCAATGGCCTAATTCTCAAAGGACTAAAGCCCCGACTGATGCGTGATCTCAAACACGCAGTAGGTGCTTGGGTCAATGAACTTCCGTCAGTTCTATGGGGTTTAAGGACAACTCCTAATCGGTCAACTGGAAGAACTCCTTTCTTCTTAGTCTATGGAGCCGAAGCTGTTCTGCCAAGTGACTTGCTCCACAACACACCCCGAGTTGAACTCTTCTCCGAAGCAGAAGCAGAGCAGGCCCGGCAAGATTCAGTCGATCTCTTAGAGGAGGAAAGAGAGATGGCCTTGATCCGCTCGACCATTTATCAGCAAGATTTGCGTCGATTCCACGCCAGGAATGTGAGGGGTCGGGCCTTTCAAGAAGGAGACTTGGTTCTTCGAGTGGATCAGCAGAAACCACACAAGCTCGCTCCAACTTGGGAAGGCCCCTTCATCGTTACCAAAGTTCTCCACAATGGAGCATACCATCTTTACAGTATCGAGCATCAGAAAGACGATCCACGGGCTTGGAACACGGAGCTGCTCTGCCCCTTTTATACTTAAACACTCGTTTGAATAAAATGTAATAAGCAACACCTTTTGTAATTCGTTTATCAAAGACTAGAGCTTACGGTTCTCTCATTCGATTGTGTTGTTCTTATTTACTCCTGAAATCCCCCAGTGGGTGGGCTTACTCGCGAATCCGTTCCGCCTAAGTTCGAAAAAATCCTACCGAGTGGAGAGAAATCCTCCCACTCGGGGGCTTAGCCGCAGTCGAGCACTCGCCTAAGTTCTCTCACTAAGAGGCTTAACGGTAGTCCAGCACTCGCCTAAGTTTGAAAAAATCCTACCAAGTGGAGAGCAGTCCTCCCACTCGGGGGCTTAGCTGCAGTCGAGCACTCGCCTAAGTTCTCTCACTAAGAGGCTTAACGGCAGTCCAGCACTCGCCTAAGTTCGAAAAAATACTACCGAGTGGAGAGCAATCCTCCCACTCGGGGGCTTAGCTGCAGTCAAGCACTC
>NC_041384.1:73996125-74042998 GCF_002162155.2 Triticum dicoccoides | reverse complement strand
CGCCTAAGTTCTCTCACTAAGAAGCTTAACCGCAGTCCAACACTCGCTTAAGTTTGAAAAAATCCTACCGAGTGGAGAGCAGTCCTCCCACTCGAGGGCTTAGCTGCAGTCGAGCACTCGCCTAAGTTCTCTCGCTAAGAGACTTAACGGCAGTCCAGCACTCGCTTAAGTTTGAAAAAATCCTACCGAGTGGAGAGCAGTCCTCCCAGTCGGAGGCTTAGCTGCAGTCGAGCACTCGCCTAAGTTCTCTCACTAAGAGGCTTAACGGCAGTCCAGCACTCGCCTAAGTTTGGAAAAATCCTACCGAATGGAGAGCAATCCTCCCACTCGGGGGCTTAGCTGCAGTCTAGTACTCGCCTAAGTTTGAGACCCATCCCTATCCGCAAGGACAGCGAGGTGCAGGTCAACTGCAACCTTCTCCTTCGGAGCTGCGGCACAAATACAATGTCCGCTCCATCCCTATCTGCAAGGACGACGAGGTGCAGGTCGACTGCAACCTTCTCCTTCGGAGCTGCCGCACAAATACAACGTCTGCTCCATCCCTATCCGCAAGGACGAAGAGGTGCAAGTCGACTACAACCTTCTCCTTCGGAGCTGCGGCACAAATACAACGTCCGCTCCATCCTTATCCGCAAGGACGATGAGGTGCAGGTCGACTGCAACCTTCTCCTTCGGAGCTGTGACACAAATACAATGTCTGCTCCATCCTCATCCGCAAGGACGACGAGGTGCAGGTCGACTGCCACCTTCTCCTTCGGAGCCGCGGCACAAATACAACGTCCGCTCCATCCCTATCCGCAAGGACGAAGAGGTGCAGCAAGCAAAGTCCATCCGAAGGCAAACACAAGCACATTCGGAGATAAACCAAATTCAGATAAATACTAAAAGGTTCCAAGCAGCGAATCAAAGGTACTCGGGCACCAAGCCCGAAGGAGTTTAACGGTTACAGAAACCACTCAGCATTCCGAGGCAAATTTAAAGCGTATCCAAGTTTCATAAGATTGTTCACTCGGCCGGAGAGGGCTGGCAGGCTCCACGAATGAGTCCAGATCGATCCCATCAGCGATCCGAGTGGCGGCAGCAATGAAAGTCTCCATGAAGGACTGGAAGTCATGCTTTTTGGTGTTAGCGACTTTGATCGCAGCCAGCTTGTCTTCACGAGCCTCCTTGCAATGGACTCGCACCAGGGACAGCGCCACGTCAGCGCCACACCAGACGGAGGATTTCTCCATTCTTACACTCGGTCAGGGATCTCATTCAGTCAAGTCATCAGAGATTCCAGATCATTCTGAAGCGTCGCCTCCGGCCAAAGCGTCGAGTCGATTCGAGAGACAACCTCCTTCAGGCGTGCGAGGTAGCTTGTGGCGATGGCGATACGGGACTCCAGTCGGAGCACGTTCATCGCAGTTTTGTCGCAGATCGGGGAAGCGATAGGGTCCAGACCCGTCTCGACCCTTCCAGTTTCTTCGTCAAAGTCTTGATAGAGTTCTGCAGCCAAAAGTCAGTTCAATCAACCGAGCAAAATCCGATGGCAAGCATCAACACAGTCGGATTAAAAGAAATACCTCCCAGCACGAGATAAAGCTTCTTAGCGAGGGTCCTCAGATAAGCTTCCATGTCGTTCCTCTTGCGGATCGCAGACTCCAACTTTTCGTTCAGGATGACCTTATCCTTCTTCAGGCTGGTCACTTCGCGGTTAGCTTCATTAAGACAAGATGTCAGTCTAGTCACGTCTCCTTCAAGCGTTCTGACTGAAGCAAGCTTCTTGTCTGCGAGAACGGTTTTGTCTTGGGATGCTTTTTGCGCGGCGACAAGGTCCGAGTCCTTCTTGTCCAGAGCCAACTTCAATTTCTCTGCAAAAGAAATAATCGAATCAAAAAAGAGATCAAAGAGATATATTGAAGTTCAGTCGGCAATCAGTTACCTTCCATACCAGCGGCCTCGTCTTGAGCTTTTTTCAGATTTTGCTGAGCCAATTCCAAGTCTAAGTTGAGTTGCCTCTGCTTCTCTTCGAGTTCGGCAAACTTGGAGATAAGAGTACAAGACTTCTACAGGAGGCAAGGGACAGATCAATCGATAGGTTCGAAGGCAGTTCATTTCCGAGTGAATAAAACCTAAATAAGTGGACAACAAGTTGTTCAGACCCCAGTCGACTGCCAGCAGTCGACCGCGGTCTCGGGGACTACACCCAGTGGGTGCACTTGGCGTGCCCCCACCGGTTCTGATCCCACTCGGCCGGCCCGCAGGAGTCGAGTGCAAGGAGTAAGAGAGAGAGAGAGAGAGAGAGAGAGAGAACAATTGCGCCATCAAGAAAGAAGAAATCAGACCACAGTCGACTGCCAGCAGTCGACCGCGGTCTCGGGGACTACACCCAGTGGATGCACTTAGCGTGCCCCCACCGGTTTTGATCCCACTCGCCCAGACCGAGTGGAAGAGCGAAACTACCAAAAACGACAGCAACACCCAGTGGGTGCTCTAATTCAACGCGAACAACAGGAGATTGTGCAGAAGAAGATTTTTCGAGAACAAAAACAGTCGGAAAGTCTACTCACCTGGACGTTGGCCCGAAGGGCGGCACTAGCGTCGTAAGCAGCCTGACTGCTCTCGTGCACTATCTTCACCCGCTCCATCATCATATCAGCCTGTCGGATGGCTTCCGCACCCGCTTCCGACTGGTTGTCTGGGACGGGGTAGCTGGTGAAAAAATATGCAGACGACCCAGGTGTGACTGCTTGAGGCTCCATGGTGTGGAGTTGGATGGTTGAAGGAACCACACGTGCGGTCGACCGCGTGGGATGCCCACTCGGCAAGGGTGCAGCGAACGTCATAGTGGCCCTGCCCGTGCCTTCAGCTTGACAGATGGGAGGCGTTGCAGTTGGTTCTTGCCGAGCCACCCTGCCAGATGTTACCTTCTTGCTCTTCCTAGGCTTAGGAGCCATATCTTCGTCGTCGTCCGGAAGGTCAATGATGCTGGGTGGAGCTGCAAGACAGAACATTCGACCCCAAGTAAACCACTCGACCCTAAAAGGATCAAGAATCAAAATCGCAAGAGTTCATACCTGGGTTAGAGGTTACCGCATCCTCCATTTCCTCGTCCCAGTACTGGTGTGAAGAGGTCCCTGACGTAGCAGCACTGCAAAGGCCCGCATTCAATCGGTTACACCTAGTTAATCAAATCCACATAAAGGACAAGTCAGATGGTTACCCGGAGATAGTAGGAACGGCCACTTTCATCCGAGGCAAAGCTTTGGGCGGTTTGGAAGGGATGGCTTTCGGCACTTTCGGCACTGGAAGCGGCGCGACCTTGGATTGCTTTGGAGGCTTCTCAGTCGGCGTCGGGGAAGACGTCCTAGGGCGCTTCGAGGATTGCCCGATCGGCGCAGTCACCAAGTCTGGAGCGCGTGCCGGGTCATGAGTGTGCTTGGACCTCCTCTCCCTGCGAGGAGGCGAGTCGACTTCTTCCTCATCGGTCGATTCATCGCTCTCCTTGTCCTCCTCAACTTCTGAATGCTCCTCGCCGCTCTCGCTCCCGCTCCCTTCTTCTTCAGCGCCTGGGTCCTGCACTCCGTTGGGCATCAAGTACATTTCAATGAGGGCCTGAAAAGGTAACAATCAAAAGACATTCAGTCGACCACAAACGGGACATCACGTGGTGAATCGGAAAGATACTTGATAAAATAGAAATATACCTGCTCCGGCTGGTGCAAGTTGTCGAATGGAATCACCCTCCTGGATCCCCGAGGGTTGTCTTTGTTGCTAGTGATTCCCCTCAACCAGTTCTCCAAGATATCCTCGCTAACCTCCTCCGGGTGGATCCGAGTGGTATCCTCGAGCCCAGAGTACATCCACATTGGATGATCGCGCGCCTGAAGAGGTTGGATACGTCGACCGAGAAAGACCTCCAGCAGATCCATCCCGGTCACTCCGTCGCGGACAAGCTGGACGACCCGTTCAACCAGCTCCTTGACCTGCGCCTTCTCTTCTGGAACTACCTTCAAGGGAGCAGGCTTCTCCACTTGAGCCAAGGAAAAAGGAGGAAGTCCAGTCGACTGGCCAGGGGTTGGCTGATCCTTGCAGCAAAACCAAGTCGACTGCCAGCCCCAGACCGAGTCAGGAAGGATCATCGCTGGGAAAGTGCTCTTGCTCTCCATCTGGATCCCCAGACCACCGCACATCTGGATCACCCGCGTCCTCTCGTCACTCGACTTGGCCTTTTTGACCGACTAGGAACGGCAAGTGAAGATGTGTTTGAAAAAACCCCAGTGCGGTCGACAGCCCAAGAAGTTTTCGCACATGGAAACGAAAGCGGCCAGATAGACTATGGTGTTCGGAGTGAAATGGTGGAGCTGAGCCCCAAAGAAGTTCAAAAAACCCCGGAAGAAAGGGTGGGGAGGTAGTGAGAATCCGCGATCTACGTGGGTTGCGAGGAGGACACACTCACCCTCTCTAGGCTGCGGCTCGGTTTCGTCCCCCGAGAGCCGAGCTGACTTGTGAGGGATCAATCCCCCCTCCACCAGGTCGTCGAGGTCGTCCTGCGTGATTGCCGAGCGGATCCAGTCGCCCTGGATCCAGCCCGCCGGCAGGCCGGACCTCGACGAGGATCCGCCCCGGCTGGTCCGCTTGCCCTTCGCCTTCGCGGTTGCCTTCTTTGAGCGTTCCAGCGTCGCCGTCTTATCCTTCCCCATGGTGGCGGATCGAGCTCGAGCGGAGGTCCAGCGACGAGGCGGAAGCGAGGGTGGCAGAGGGATCAAGAGAAAGAGAAGAGAGAATGGGGGCGTGCGGAGCAGAGGCCTCGCCCGAGACCTTTTATAAGGCCTTCCACCAAGTGGCTAACTGGTGGACCCAAGCGATCTAAAAAATCCCGCAACAGTCGCGCGTGCAGTATGTGGCGAAAAAGGTGGCGCGGGGATCGAGGAGTCTTGCCTAATCCGTCCCGATAACCTCGGTTCCTCCCGTCTGGCGCACTTCCCAAAATTTGAATCCCGTGAGATCCGCGGAGAGCAGAACAACCTATCAGACTGAAGGCAAACACCCTCTACATCATCATTCGGAATTCTACCATGAAAGTTCACTCGACAATAACCAAGAATGGACCAAGGCGATTGAGAAAGGAGTCGATGTCATCTCCTCAACTCATTGTTTCAGGACAAGGCATATTCATAGCGCAAAGAGTGGGTCGGAAGTGTTCTCAACCCCTTCCTCACTCAAACCCTGATCCATTCGGGGGCTAATGATGAAGCTATGTACCTAGGGTAGGGTCATGGACCTGTCCAGCATACCCTCCCCAAGGACATCTTTACAAAGAATCAGAAGCAGTCGAAGAGAAATCATCATCCACTCGACTGCGGAGATGCGCTCACTAGACCACCTTGAAGACACTCGACCACCAGAAGATGAGGAACCCTCCACTCTGCAACGGTTAAGACTTAAACCATAGCATTATGAGCATTTATGACATTTTACTGTAGACGTTACCAGTAACGCCTTCCCTTCATGAGCATTGAACCCTGAGTAACGGAGGGGAGCTGGGGTCCTGGCGCACTCTATATAAGCCACCCCCTCCTCTGGGACAAGGGTCCGCACTTTTGTAAACACACACACACATATAATCCAGTCGACTGCCTCAGGGCACCAAGACGTAGGGCTGTTACTTCCTCCGAGAAGGGCCTGAACTCGTAAAACTCGTGTGTACAACTACTCCATAGCTAGGATCTTGCCTCCTCATACCTACCCCCTGTTCTACTGTCAGTCTTAGATCCACGACAGATGCCGCTCCCCCTTCCCCTGCAAGGGGTCGCTCACTTGACTCCGGAGCTGTATGGGTCTCCGGAGTAGTATGTGGCTGTGGGTCGGATTGACCGGGGCCCCTGTCGTCGGTCTCCGTGGGGGAAATACCCCTTAGCCCTTTGGCAGCCGAGGTGTTGCCCTCCGACGCCGTAAAGTCGCACCTCGCATCTCTTTGAGGCCCGGGGAGGGCCTATGCAATGACACCTCAATGTCATCCGCCCTAGGCGGCGTGGAAGCTAGGGGAGGCGATTTGCTCTCCATCATCTCCGGCGGCAGATCCCCCGAGGATGAGGATTGCTGGGGGAGACTACGGGCCGGACTAACAAAAAAATTGAACTTAGAGTTATCATCACAATCCATAGAGATTGGATGTATGTGGAAAAATCCCGGACTACTTATGAGTCGGCTTGGGGCTTGGTCCAGCGACGGTGCGTCGGGATGGCCACGGCGTCTGATTCCGAGTCATCGGAGAGGGTAATCTTGTCCCTCTTGGATGCTTCGGCCACCAGGCCTTCGGAGGATGCCCTCTTCTTGCCCTTGCGGGGGGGGCATCTTCTTCTTCCTCCTCCTCCTCGTTGTCGCTGCCCTCATGGGAGGACTGGGCATCAACTTCTCTGGACACTACATCTGAAGCGCCCTCCTCCTCCTCCTCCTTCTTCTTCTTCTTCTTCTTTACCGGCGCCTGGTATGGCGCCGGGACGAGCATCCTCATTAGTAGAGGATCGGCTGGGTTTTCGGGGAGTGGAGCCGGACACCGGATCTGCTCCGCCTTTTTGGTCCAGACCTGTTTGGAGATAGACTACTCAATACTTCTCCTTAGGATGGACGCACCAATTGGTGTTCGGAGGTTTTAGAACTTACCTCGGAGGCTGGATGATTGCAGTCAAGGCTGGTGTCGACCGGTGACTTTGGCCAGGACTTCTGCTTCTTGAAAAGCAGCTTCAGGATCCCCTTATGCGTTGTGCCGTAGAACCATTGTAGGGTCCGCGGCCCTGCCGGATTGAACTCCCACATCCTGAGGGACCGCCGCTGGCAGGGAAGTGCTCGGCGGATCAACATCACTTGGATCACATCAGCGAGGGTAATGTCATTCACTATCATGCCTTGAACGTGCTTCTGCAGCAGCGGCACCTCATTGACCGACCCCCAGTCCGGACCCTTGTCGGTCAAAGATGTGAGCCTTAGTGGGGGTCCAGATCTGAAGGCTGGAGCGGCTGCCCACTTAGAGTCGTGGGGTTCTTCGATGTAGAAACATTCCTGTTGCCATATCATGACGGTGTCCACAAAGGCTCCCTTTGGCCAGTTGACTTTGGGGACCTTGCTCACCATGGAGCCACCGCAGTCCGCGTGTTGCCATCGACCACCTTCGGCTTCACATTGAAAATCTTGAGCCATAAGCAGAAGTGTGGAGGGATGCGGAGGAAGGCCTCACACACGACGATGATGAAGGAAATATGCCCTAGAGACAATAATAAAGTTGTTATTTATATTTCCTTATATCATGATAAATGTTTATTATTCATGCTAGAATTGTATTAACCGGAAACTTAGTACATGTGTGAATACATAGACAAAAAGAATGTCACTAGTATGCCTCTACTTGACTAGCTCGTTGAATCAATGATGGTTATGTTTATTAACCATAGACATGAGTTGTCATTTGATTAACGGGATCACATGATTAGAGAATGATGTGATTGACTTGACCCATCCATTAGCTTAGCATGATGATCGTTTAGTTTGTTGTTATTGCTTTCTCTATAACTTATACATGTTCCTATGACTATGAGATCATGCAACTCCCAAATACCGGAGGAACAGTTTGTGTGCTACCAAATGTCACAATGTAACTAGGTGATTATAAAGGTGATCTACAGGTGTCTCCGATGGTGTTTGTTGAGTTGGCATAGATCCAGATTAGGATTTGTCACTCCGATTGTCGGAGAGGTATCTCTAGGCCCTCTCGGTAATGCACATCAGTATAATACTTTCAAGCAATGTGACTAATGAGTTAGTCGCAGGATGATGCATTACGAAACGACTAAAGAGACTTGCCAGTAACAAGATTGAACTAGGTATTGAGATACCTACGATCGAATCTCGGGCAAGTAACATACCGATGACAAAGGGAACAACGTATATTGTATGCGGTTTGACCGATAAAGATCTTCGTAGAATATGTGGGAGCCAATATGAACATCCAGGTTCAGCTATTGGTTATTGACCGGAGATGTGTCTCGATCATGTCTACATAGTTCTCGAGCCCGTAGGGTCTGCACGCTTAACGTTCGGTCACGATCGGTATTATGAGTTTATGTGTTTTGATGTACCGAAGGTAGTTCATAGTCCCAGATGTGATCACGGACATGACGAGGAGTCTCGAAATGGTCGAGACATAAAGATTGATATATTGGATGACTATATTCGGACACAGGATGAGTTCCAGGGGTCACCGGATAATTATCGTAGTGCCGGGGGGTTATCGGAACCCCCGGGGGAACTAATGGGCCAACATGGGCCTTATGAGAGAGAGAGGAGGGGCCATAGGGCTGGCCGTGTGTCCCCCCTTGGGAGTCCGAATTGGACAAGGAGGGGGGCGGCACCCCCTCTTTCCCTCCCTCTCTCCCTCTCCTTCCCTCCCCCTCCCTCTTCCTAGTTGGACTGGGAAAAGGGGAGTCCTACTCCTACTAGGAGGAGGACTCCTCCCCCTCCTTGGCGCTCCCCAAGGCCGGTCGGCCTCCCCCTTTCTCCTTTATATACGGGGGCAGGGGGCACCCTAGAAAACACAAGTTGATTGTTTCCAGCCATGTGCGGTGCCCCCCTCCACCATAATCCACCTTGGTCATATCGTAGCGGTTCTAAGGCGAAGCCCTGTTCCGGTAGCATCATCATCACCGTCATCACGCCATCGTGCTGACGAAGCTCTCCCTCAACACTCTGCTGGATCGTGAGTTCGTGGGACGTCATCGAGCCGAACGTGTGCAGATCGTGGAGGTGTCGTACTTTCGGTACTAGGATCCGTCGATCGTGAAGACGTACGACTACATCAACCACGTTGTCATAACACTTTTGCTTACAGTCTACGAGGGTATGTAGACAACACTCTCCCCTCTCGTTGCTATGCATCACCATGATCTTGCGTGTGCATAGGAAAACTTTGAAATTACTGCGTTACCCAAAAGTGGCATCCGAGCCAGGTTTATGCGTAGATGTTATATGCACGAGTAGAACACAAAGGAGTTGTGGGCATGGGTATATACATATTGCTTGCCGTCACTAGTTGATTCTTGATTTGGCAGTATTATTGGATGAAGCGGCCCATACCGACATTATGCATACACTTACGCGAGTCTGGTTCTACCGACGTGCTTCGCACACAGGTGGCTGGTGGGTGTAAGTTTCTCCAACTTTAGTTGAATCGGATTCAATGAATATGGTTCTTTTTGAATATCAAAAAGCAATCATTATACCGCGTTGTGGTTTTTGATGCGTAGGTAACAACGGTTCTTGCTAGAAGCCCATAGCAGCCACGTAAAACTTGCAACAACAAAGTAGAGGACGTCTAACTTGTTTTTGCAGGGTATGTTGTGATGTGATATGGTCAAGACATGATGCAAAATTTTATTGTATGAGATGATCATGTTTTGTAACACAGTTATCGGCAACTGGCAGGAGCCATATGGTTGTCGCTTTATTGCATGAAATGCAATCACCATGTAGTTGATTTACTTTATCACTAAGCGATAGCGATAGTCGTAGAAGCAATAGTTGGCGAGACGACAACGATGCTTCGATGGAGATCAAGGTGTCAAGCCGGTGATGATGGTGATCATGATGGTGCTTTGGAGATGGAGATCAAAGGCACAAGATGATGATGGCCATATCATATCACTTATATTGATTGCATGTGATGTTTATCCTTTATGCATCTTATTTTGCTTAATTCAGCGATAGCATTATAAGATGATCTCTCACTAAATTTCAAGGTATAAGTGTTCTCCCTGAGTATGCACCTTTGCTATAGTTCGTCGTGCCGATACACCACATGATGATCGGGTGTGATAAGCTCTACGTTCACATACAACGGGTGCAAGCCAGTTTTGCACACGCAGAACTCAGGTTAAACTTGACGAGCCTAGCATATGCAGATATGGCCGCGAAACATTGAGACCGAAAGGTTGAGCGTGAATCATATAGTAGATATGATCAACATAGTGATGTTCACCATTGAAAACTACTCCATCTCACATGATGATCGGACATGGTTTAGTTGATATGGATCACGTGATCACTTAGAAGATTAGAGAGATGTCTGTCTAAGTGGGAGTTCTTAAGTAATTTGATTAATTGAACTTTAATTTATCATGAACTTAGTACCTGATAGCATTTTGCATGTCTATGCTGTTGTAGATAGATGGCCCGTGTTGTTGTTCCGTTGAATTTTAATGCGTTCCTAGAGAAAGCTAAGTTGGAAGATGATGGTAGCAACTACACGGTCTGGGTATATAACTTGAGGATTATCCTCATTACTGCACAAAAGAATTACATCCTGGAAGCACCGCTAGGTGACAAATCCGCTGCAGGAGCAACGCCAGATGTTGTGAACACCTGGCAGAGCAAAGCTGATGACTACTCGATAGTTCAGTGTGCCATGATTTACGGCTTAGAACCGGGACTTCAACGACGTTTTGAACATCATGGAGCATATGATGTTCCAGGAGTTGAAGTTAATATTTCAAGCAAATGCCCGGATTTAGAGATGTGAAGTCTCCAATAAGTTCTACAACTGCAAAATGGAGGAGAATAGTTCTGTCAGTGAACATATACTCAGAATGTCTGGGTACCATAACCACTTGACTCGGTTGGGAGTTAATCGTCCTGATGATAGTGTCATTGACAGAGTTCTTCAATCACTGCCACCAAGCTACAAGAGCTTCATGATGAACTATAATATGCAAGGGATGGATAAGACGATTCCTGAGCTCTTCGCAATGCTAAAGGCTGCGGAGGTAGAAATCAAGAAGGAGCATCAAGTGTTGATGGTCAACAAGACCACCAGTTTCAAGAAAAAGGGTAAATGGAAGAAGGTGAACTTCAAGAAGAACAGCAAGCCAGTTGCTGCTCAAGTGAAGAAACCCAAGTCTGGACCTAAACCTGAGACTGAGTGTTTCTACTACAAAGGGACTGGTCACTGGAAGCGGAACTGCCCCAAGTATTTGGCGGAGAAGAAGGATGGCAAAGAGAAAGGTATATTTGATATACATGTTATTGATGTGTACCTTACTAATGCTCGCAATAGTGCCTGGGTATTTGATACTAGTTCAGTTGCTAACATTTGCAACTCGAAATAGGGGCTACGGATTAACCGAAGATTGGCTAAGGATGAGGTGACGATGCGCATGGGAAATGGTTCCAAAGTCGATGTGATTGCTGTCGGCACGCTACCTCTACATCTACTTTCGGGATTAGTTTTAGACCTAAATAATTGTTATTTGGTGCCAGCGTTGAGCATGAACATTATATTTGGATCTTGTTTGATGCGAGACGGTTATTCATTTAAATCAAAGAATAATGGTTGTTCTATTTATATGGGTAATATCTTTTATGGTCATGCACCCTTGATGAGTGGTCCATTTTTACTAAATCTTGATAGTAGTGATACACATGTTCATAGTATTGAAGCCAAAAGATGCAGAGTTGATAATGATAGTGCAACTTATTTGTGGCACTGCCGTTTAGGTCATATTGGTGTAAAGCGCATGAAGAAACACCATTCTGATGAACTTCTAGAATCACTTGATTATGAATCACTTGGTACTTGCGAACCATGCCTCATGGGCAAGATGACTAAAACTTTGTTCTCCGGAACAATGGAGAGAGCAACAGAGTTATTGGAAATCATACATACTGATGTATATGGTCCAATGAACATTGAAGCTCGCGGTGGATATCGTTATTTTCTCACCTTCACAGATGATTTGAGCAGATATGGGTATATCTACTTAATGAAACATAAGTCTGAAACGTTTGAAAAGTTCAAAGTATTTCAGAGTGAAGTGGAAAATCATCGTAACAAGAAAATCAAGTTTCCGCGATCTGATCATGGAGGTGAATATTTGAGTTATGAGTTTGGACTTCATTTGAAACAATGCACAATAGTTTCGCAACTCACGCCACCTGGAACACCACAACGTAATGGTGTGTCCGAATGTCATAACCGCACTTTATTAGATGTGGTGCGATCTATGATGTCTCTCACTGATTTAACGCTGTCGTTTTGGGGTTATGCTTTAGAGACGGCTGCATTCACGTTTAATAGGGCACCATCAAAATCCGTTGAGATGACACCTTATGAACTCTGGTTTGGCAAGAAACCCAAGTTGTCGTTTCTTAAAGTTTGGGGCTGCGATGCTTATGTGAATAAGCTTCAACCTGATAAGCTCGAACCCAAATTGGAGAAATGTGTCTTCATAGGATACCCAAAGGAGACTATTGGGTACACCTTCTATCACAGATCCGAAGGCAAGATATTCGTTGCTAAGAATGGATCCTTTCTAGAGAAGGAGTTCCTCTTGAAAGAAGTGAGTGGGAGGAAAGTAGAACTTGACGAGGTAATTATACCTTCTCCCTTATTGGAAAGTAGTTCATCACTGAAATCAGTTCCAGTGATTCCTACACCAGTAAGTGAGGAAGCTAATGATGATGATGATGAAACTTCTGATCAAGTTACTACCGAACTTTGTGGGTCAACCAGAGTACGATCCGCACTAGAGTGGTACGGTAATCCTGTTCTAGAAGTCATGTTACTTGACCATGACGAACCTATGAACTATGAGGAAGCGATGATGAGACCAGATTCCGCAAAATGGCTTGAGGCCATGAAATCTGAGATGGGGTCCATGTATGAGAACAAAGTATGGAGTTTTGTTGACTTGCCCGATGATCGGCAGGCCATAGAGAATAAATGGATCTTCAAGAAGAAGACTGGCGCTGACGGTAATGTTACTGTCTACAAAGCTTGACTTGTTACAAAAGGTTTTCGACAAGTTCAAGGAGTTGACTACGATGAGACCTTCTCACCCGTAGTGATGCTTAAGTCCGTACGAATCATGTTAGCAATTGTCGCATTTTATGATTATGAAATTTGTCAAATGGATGTCAAAATTGCATTCCTTAATGGATATCTTAAAGAAGAGTTGTATATCATGCAACCAGAAGGTTTTGTCAATCCAAAAGGTGTTAATAAAGTGTGCAAGCTCCAGCGATCCATTTATGGATTGGTGCAAGCCTCTCGGAGTTGGAATATACGTTTTGATAGTGTGATCAAAGCATATGGTTTTATACAAACTTTTGGAGAAGCCTGTATTTACAAGAAAGTGAGTGGGAGCTCTGTAGCATTTCTAATATTATATGTAGATGACATATTGTTGATCAGAAACGATACTGAATTTCTGAATAACATAAAAGGATACTTGAATAAGATTTTTCAATGAAAGACCTCAGTGAAGCTGCTTATATATTAGGCATCAAGATCTATAGAGATAGATCAAGACGCTTAATTGGACTTTCACAAAGCACATACCTTGATAAAGTTTTGAAGAAGTTCAAAATGGATCGAGCAAAGAAAGGGTTCTTGCATGTGTTACAAGGTGTGAAGTTGAGTCAGACTCAATGCCCGACCACTTCAGAAGATAGAGAGAAAATGAAAGGTGTTCCCTATGCTTCAGCCATAGGCTCTATCATGTATGCAATGTTGTGTACTAGACCTGATGTGTGCCTTGCTATCAGTCTAGCAAGGAGGTACCAAAGTAATCCAGGAGTGGATCACTGGACAGCGGTCAAGAACATCCTGAAATACCTGAAAAGGACTAAGGATATGTTTCTCATATATGGAGGTGACAAAGAGCTCGTCGTAAACGGTTACGTCAATGCAAGCTTTGACACTAATCTGGAAGACTCTAAGTCACAAACTGGATACGTGTTTTTATTAAATGGTGGAGCTGTCAGTTGGTGCAGTTCCAAGCAGAGCATCGTGGTGGGATCTACATGTGAAGCGGAATACATAGCTGTTTCAAAAGCAGCAAATGAAGGAGTCTGGATGAAGGAGTTCATATCCGATCCAGGTGTCATACCTAGTGCATCGGGTCCAATCAAAATCTTTTGTGACAATACTGGTGCAATTGCCTGGGCAAAGGAATCCAGATTTCACAAGAGAACTAAGCACATCAAGAGACGCTTCAATTCCATCCGCGATCAAGTCAAGGAGGGAGACATAGAGATTTGCAAGAAACATGCGAATCTTAATGTTGCAGACCCATTGACTAAGCCTCTCTCACGAGCAAAACATGATCAGCACCAAGACTCCATGGGTGTTAGAATCATTACAATGTAATCTAGATTATTGACTCTAGTGCAAGTGGGAGATTGAAGGAAATATGCCCTAAAGGCAATAATAAAGTTGTTATTTATATTTCCTTATATCATGATAAATGTTTATTATTCATGCTAGAATTGTATTAAACTGGAAACTTAGTACATGTGTGAATACATAGACAAACAGAATGTCACTAGTATGCCTCTACTTGACTAGCTCATTGAATCAATGATGGTTATGTTTCCTAACCATAGACATGAGTTGTCATATGATTAACGGGATCACATCATTAGAGAATGATGTGATTGACTTGACCCATCCGTTAGCTTAGCACGATGATCGTTTAGTTTGTTGCTATTGCTTTCTCCATAACTTATACATGTTCCTATGACTATGAGATCATGCAACTCTCGAATACCGGAGGAACACTTTGTGTGCTACCAAACATCACAACGTAACTGGGTGATCATAAAGGTGCTCTACAGGTGTCTCCGATGGTGTTTGTTGCATAGATCGAGATTAGGATTTGTCACTCTGATTCCCGGAGAGGTATCTCTGGGCCCTCTCAGTAATGCACATCAATATAAGCCTTGCAAGAAATGTGATTAATGAGTTAGTTGCGGGATGATGCATTACGGAAAGAGTAAAGAGACTTTCCGGTAACGAGATTGAACTAGGTATTGAGATATCGACGATCGAATCTTGGGCAAGTAACATACCGATGACAAAGGGAACAACGTATATCATTATGCGGTTTGACCGATAAAGATCTTCGTAGAATATGTGGGAGCCAATATGAACATCCAGGTTCCGCTATTGGTTATTGACCGAAGACGTGTCTTGGTCATGTCTACATAGTTCTCGAACCCGTAGGGTCCGCACGCTTAATGTTCGGTGACGATCGGTATTATGAGTTTATGTGTTTTGATGTACCGAAGGTAGTTCAGAGTCCCGGATGTGATCACGGACATGATGAGGAGTCTCAAAATGGTCGAGACATAAAGATTGATATATTGGATGACTATATTCGGACACCGGATGAGTTCCGGGGGTCACCGGATAATTATCGGAGTGTCGGGGGGGTTATCGGAACCCCCGGGGGAACTAATGAGCCAACATGGGCCTTATGAGAGAGAGAGGAGGGGGCATAGGCCTGGCCACGCGCCCCCTCTTGGGAGTCCGAATTGGACAAGGAGGGGGGCGGCGCCCCCTCTTTCCCTCCCTCTCTCCCTCTCCTTCCTTCCTCCTCCCTCCTCCTAGTTGGACTAGGAAAAGGGTAGTCCTACTCCTACTAGGAGGAGGACTCCTCCCCCTCCTTGGCGCGCTAATACGTCTCCAACGTATCTATAATTTTTGATTGCTCCATGCTATATTATCTACTGTTTTGGGCAATATTGGGCTTTATTATCCACTTTTATATTACTTTTGGGACTAACCTATTAACCGGTGGCCCAGCTCAGATTTCCTGTTTTATGCCTATTTCAGTGTTTGAAGAAAAGGAATATCAAACGGAGTCGAAACGGAACGAAATCAACTAGAGAAGTTATTTTTGGAAGGAAACCTACCGGATAGACTTGGACCCTACGTCAGAAGATGAAGGAGGGGCTCACGAGGGTAGGGGGCGCGCCCACCCCCCCTGGGACGCGCCCCCCTGCCTCGTGGCCCCCCCTTCGGTCCACCGACGTACTCCTTTCACCCATATATACCCATGTATCCTAAAACTTCCAGAACAGAGAATAGATCGGGAGTTCCGCCGCCAGAAGCCTCCGTAGCCACCGAAAGCCAATCTAGACCCGTTCTGGCACCCTGCTGGAGGGGGCAATCCTTCTCTGGTGGCCATCTTCATCATCCCGGTGCTCTCCATGATGAGGAGGGAGTAGTTCTCCCTCGGGGCTGAGGGTATGTACCAGTAGCTATGCGTTTGATCTCTCTCTCTCTCGTGTTCTTGAGGTGATACGATCTTCATGTATCGCGAGCTTTGCTATTATATTCGGATCCTATGATGTTTCTTCCCCCCTCTACTCTCTTGTAATGAATTGAGTTTCCCCTTTGGAGTTATCTCATCGGATTGAGTCTTTAAAGATTTGAGAACACTTGATGTATGTCTTGCCGTGCGTATCTGTGGTGACAATGGGATACCACGTGATTCACTTGATGTATGTTTTGGTGATCAACTTGCGGGTTCCACCCATGAACCTATGCATAGGGGTTGGCACACGTTTTCGTCGTGATTCTTCGGTAGAAACTTTGGGGCACTCTTTGAGGTCCTTTGTGTTGGTTGAATAGATGAATCTGAGATTGTGTGACACATATCGTATAATCATACCCGCGGATACTTGAGGTGACATTGGAGTATCTAGGTGACATTAGGGTTTTGGTTGATTTGTGTCTTAAGGTGTTATTCTAGTACGAACTCTAGGGTTGTTTGTGACACTTATAGGAATAGCCCAACAGATTGATTGGAAAGAATAACTTTGAGGTGATTTCGTACCCTACCATAATCTCTTCGTTCGTTCTCCGCTATTAGTGACTTTGGAGTGACTCTTTGTTGCATGTTGAGGGATAGTTATGTGATCCAATTATGATATTATTGTTGAGAGAACTTGCACTAGCGAAAGTATGAACCCTAGGCCTTATTTCCACGCATTGCAATACCGTTTAGGCTGTTTTTATAATTTCAGATTACAAATACCTTTATATACCATCCATATACCACTTGCATCACCATCTCTTCGCCGAACTAGTGCACCTATACAATTTACCATTGTATTGGGTGTGTTGGGGACACAAGAGACTCTTTGTTATTTGGTTGCAGGGTTGCTTGAGAGAGACCATCTTCATCCTACGCCTCCTACGGATTGATAAACCTTAGGTCATCCACTTGAGGGAAATTTGCTACTGTCCTACAAACCTCTGCATTTGGAGGCCCAACAACGTCTACAAGAAGAAGGTTGTGTAGTAGACATCATGCGCCCCAATGCCGGTCGGCCTCCCCTTGCTCCTTTATATACGGGGGCAGGGGGCACCCTAGAACACACAAGTTGATTGTTTCCAGCCGTGTGCGGTGCCCCCCCTCCACCATAATCCACCTCAGTCATATCGTAGCGGTGCTTAGGCGAAGCCCTGTTCCGGTAGCATCATCATCACTGTCATCACGCCGTCGTGCTAACAAATCTCTCCCTCGACACTCTGCTGGATTGTGAGTTCGTGGGACGTCACCGAGCCGAACGTGTGCAGATCGCGGAGGTGTCGTACTTTCGGTACTAGGATCGGTCGATCGTGAAGATGTACGACTACATCAACCGCGTTGTCATAACGCTTCCGCTTACGGTCTACGGGGGTACGTAGACAACACTCTCCCCTCTCATTGCTATGCATCACCATGATCTTGCATGTGCGTAGGAAAATTTTGAAATTACTGCGTTACCCAACAGATGAACGCCGTGAAGGAACAAATTTGGGGCCAGATCGTGAAAATCTAGCCCGTAGTAGAACATGAGATCCATCACAAAGGGGTGGAGGGCGAATCCGAGTCCGTGGAGGAAGTGGGGGATGAATACCACCCTCTCGCCATGCTCCGAAGTGGGGATGACCTACGCCGGATTGGGAAGCCTGTGCTTGATTTCCGCGGTTAGATACCGCGCCTCCCATAGCTCCTTGATATTCTCCTCCATGACCGAGGAAGCCATCCACTTGCCCTGAGAGTCGGCCATGGTCGGAGGAGTTGCGGAGGGAAGAAAAGGTTGAAACTTGGGTGCGGGAGCTCAAGGATGGGGAGGCAGAGAGAGAATGAGGCGTGGGATGGAAGAGTTGGATTCTATCCACTTATATGGACTGCGAATATCAAGCGTCCTCCCTCCCTTGAGCCTTAAAACTCGCCTGTTCCCAAGGGGTCGTGCAAACAACACTGTTAGATTACCAAAACTCGTATTGATGAGAATCCCGCAATAAGGGGACATGATCTCTGTTTTGACAAGACGTGTTGATAGGAGTTGCGTGTTAAACCGCGAGGCGGGAGGCCCAAAAACGGTTCGAAATGATAGCAGAGCTAAGCGTGATGTTTCACTGGAAAAAGCCGTCGATGGATATATCTCATTTTAAGTATTATGCTTTTATGGTTGGAGGGTTAATCTGTTAAACAAATACTGACATAGTTCTCGTTGATCAACTACTTTAAAGTATTCAGAGGAGGAACCCGCCTTGCAATGCCGAAGACAATCTGCGCGCCGGACACATCATCATTGAAGCCTGGTTCAGGGGCTACTGAGGGAGTCCTGGATAAGGGGGTCCTCGGGTGTCCGGGCTATGCAACATGGGCCGGACTAATGGGCCGCGAAGATGCAAGATAGAAGACTTTCCCCTGTGTACGGATGGGACTCTCCTTTGCGTGGATGGCAAGCTTGACGTTCGGATGTGAAGATTCCTTTCTCTGTAAACCGACTTTGTACAACCCTAGCCCCCTCCGGTGTCTATATAAAGCAGAGGGTTTAGTCCATAGAATCAATCATACTCATACATGCTAGACATCTAGGGTTTAGCCATTATGATCTCGTGGTAGATCAACTCTTGTAACCCATATACTCATCTAAGTCAATCAAGAAGGACGTAGGGTATTACCTCCATCAAGAGGGCCCGAACCTGGGTAAACACCGTGTCCCTGTCTCCTGTTACCTTTGATCCTTAGACGCACAGTTCGGGACCCCCTACCCGAGATCTGACGGTTTTGACACTGACAAATAGTAACAACTTAGAACATAAATAAAAGATTGGAAATGGAAATGTTTTCCTGCAAAAAAGAGATTAGGCGCAGAGAAACTTCGGGTCATAGAATACATCAAGTGTGCTAGTGCGACGGTATTTCCAATTACCTTGTCTTGTTTTTTTAGTATTACAGTTGTTTGTTCAGTAGGCGGGTTACCCTAGGGTTATGGAACTTCTCCACACGAGGTTACATTCCATACTATGCTCTTGCTTTGACGTTTCCACAACGTGGTCGTCTCCACAATTACGGTTGTTAAACTAGAATCGTGCATTTTGTTCGGTGGTTCACTATTATCTTATATTGTCTTCGGTCCTCGTAGATATCTCCACCTATCACGTTGAAGGTCGCGGATTCCCTGAACAATACGTGTTACCCATGTATTTCTTTTGATCATGTTGTCTGGGCCCTTAATTTGGACAACGCGCATTGCGCTCACCATAGTGTAACGACTTACTTGACAACCATTAAACTACAAACACAAATGATGACATGTAGAATAGACACAAATGAATCTTACCACTCACCTACGTCTCCCATGCCTAGGAGGAATTACTCACACATCGGAGAAGAAAAAACAATCATCGCAGAGAATGATTCCATGAAAACCATATTGATAATACCCAAAAGATCCACAATAATATGAATGATTTAACACATCTCAATCTCCACAAGAGTATGTATAGAGTTTACACCCTAATCTTACAATATGTAATTCCTCCACAAATGATGATGAAATGGAATAGACGAAGATGGTAAACGAGACAAAAACGATCCCCGGTGGTTCTTCTTCTCCGGATCTCCTCTCCTTGTGTTCTAGATGATGTGGCAGCAACTAGGAATGTTTGACGCTCCCTTTGCCTTCACGATAGTTGCTCCGATAGATGAGGGGGAGCTGGCGGCGCCTGGTGGCCATATTGCGTTCTGGTGCACATGGTGAAGGATATTCCAATGTGGAAGTTGCTTCAAATGGCTTGATCTGGTGTAATCCTGGTTGGTTCCCTTCCATAAATAAATTTCCTGCCAAACAATGGAAATACAAGTTTTCTTCTCTCTTGAAAGATTAATGTTAGGAATAACTGAGAAATAACTAAAAATTGGCGAAACCTCACCACAACTATTTATAAAAACTCACAAATCCTCGAGCCATCAAGTACCAGTTTCTAGATATGATCATTTGTAACAAAAGAAAATTTTCAATGGAACAGTGCTTGAGTTAAATGGCATGCACATGATATAAGCTTGTGTCCTCTTTGCATGGGGCACAAGAAGTCATATGTTTTTTATGAGTTTTCACAAATGCACATTATACATCATGACTTATACCCGTGAATTATTACACAAAATTTACGGACTCTAACAACGAAAACATGAGGAGAGAGAATATGAGTTACATATGCAAATTTTTTTGCCAAAATTACTATCGTCGTCCCAACATACTTATTTAAACGATCTAAAATGTGTTGTTTGTGTTTGAAATTACAAACGGGTAATAATAATGTTTTGTGTCATCACTATCTACCAGATTAATTGCTTCCTGATGGTGAGCTAATTTACTTATTACTTATTATATCAAAGTATGAGTGCATTGATTTTATTTCTCAGTTAGTTTAAGATTTGATTGAGGTGCAGACTCAATATGGTATTAGAGGCAATATGTTCTATCTTGTTGAAAGATTGATGATGGTTGATCTTCCACAGGAATCAGATACATTTCGTTGGAAGCTAGCTACTTCAGGTGACTTTATAGTCAAATCCTTGTATTCAAACATCATCAATGATGGGCAACCTTTTCACCACAAATATATTTGGAAAATGAAAGTACCACTGAAAATAAAAAACTCCATGTGGTATTTAGATCACCATATCATCCTGACAAAAGATAATCTGTAAAAAAGGAATTGGCAATGATGGAGTAAGTATTGCTTTTGTGGTAACGAGGAGTTGATTCAGCATCTAGTCCTTCACTGACCGCTTGCCAAACTATTAGGGAGATATGTCTGTACTTTTAATCTACCTCCACCCACGAGTAGTACAAATATGATCAGAAGATGGTTAGTCGAGGTACATCATAGGCTGAAGTCTCAGACCCATTTGAGAATTTGTGCTTTATTTTGGGCATTCGGAATAGTCGAAATGATTGTATTTTTGAGAGAACAAAAGTTCCATTTTTTAGGTTATCTTCAAGGCCATCGGTTGGATCCATACATGGTCATTACTATGCAAAGAGGAGGATCGGGCGCCCACGGTCTTTGGGCGCAACCGATGGGATATGGTCTCTCGGGATTTGTTAACTGATTTGATCGGCAGCCTATTAATAGGATTTGTGATACATGAGGCTCATTCTCCTTGTGTTTTCTTCTTTTAATCTGCCCTTGGAACAGTCACGTGTGGTGGTATTTTATTGTACTTTTTTGTGCTTGGATGATGAACTTTGAAATAATCTTAAAAAGATGTGTGCCTCATTCGATGCAAAGGCCGAGGGCATTTCCCCTAATTAGAAAAAATGTTTGGCCAAGCCAAGAGAGCTTATCATGAGGGGTGCATTGAAGTATAAGTGCATTGCTCGTGTTTTAAGACGAGTTGGTTGGTGCATGCAACTCAGTACATTCGAACGAAAACAATACTCAAACATTTTCTGATATTTTAGGTTTATCAGAAGCATTAGAAATCCCAGTCACTCGAATCTCCTTCCCACAATCCATAATCCTTTCGCTTAATTAGAACTTCTCAGATCATGTTATCATCTCCTTAGGGGGTGTTTGGTTCGGGTCATAGTCCCTCGCATCCGTGCAAACTCAGCCAGTCGCTATTGTAGTCCAAGTCCCACATCGGTTGCCACCTAGATCGTGTTGGGGAACGCAGTAATTTCAAAAAAATCCTATGCACACGCAAGATCATGGTGATGAATAGCAACGAGAGGGGAGAGTATTATCTACGTACCCTCGTAGACCGTAAGCGGAAGAGTTATGACAACGCGGTTGATGTAGTCGTACGTCTTCATGATCGACCGATCCTAGTGCTGAAAGTACGGCACCTCCGCGATCTGCACACGTTCGGCTCGGTGACATCCCACGAACTCACGATCCAGTAGAGTGTCGAGGGAGAGCTTCGTTAACACAACGGCGTGATGACGGTGATGATGATGCTACCGAAAAAGGGCTTTGCCTAAGCACCACTACGATATGACCGAGGTGGATTATGGTGGAGGGGGGCACCGCACACGGCTAAGAGATCAATGATCAAATTGTGTGTCTATGGGGTGCCCCCCTCCCCTGTATATAAAGGAGTGGAGGAGGGGGAAGGCCGGCCCTCTACTATGGCGCGCCCCAAGTAGGAGTAGGAGAGAAGGAAGGGAAGGAGAGAAGAGAAGGAAGGAGGGGGAGCCGCCCCTCCCCCCTAGTCCAATTCGGACTAGGCCTTGGGAGGCACGCGACCTGCCCTAGGTAGCCCCTCTCTCTTTCCCCTAAAGCCCAATAAGGCCCATATACTCCCCGGGGGGTACCGGTAACCTCCCGGTACTCCAGAAAATGCCCGAACTCATCCGGAACCATTCCGGTGTCCAAACATAGGCTTCCAATATATCGATATTTGCGTCTCGACCATTTCGAGACTCCTTTTCATGTCCATGATCAAATCCAGGACTCCGAACTACCTTCGGTTCATCAAAACACATAAACTCATAATACTGATCATCATCGAGCGTTAAGTGTGCGGACCCTACGGGTTCAAGAACTATGTAGACATGAGCGAGACTCATCTCCGGACAATAACCAATAGTGGAACTTGGATGTTCATATTGGCTCCCACATATTCTACGAAGATCTTTATCAGTCAAACCACATAACGATATACGTTGTTCCCTTTGTCATCGGTATGTTACTTGCTCGAGATTCGATCGTCGGTATCTCAATACCTAGTTCAATCTCGTTACCAGCAAGTCTATTTACTCGTTCTGTAATGCATCATCCCGCAACTAACTCATTAGTCACAATGCTTGCAAGGCTTAGAGTGATGTGCATTACCGAGAGGGCCCAGAGATACCTCTCCGATACATGGAGTGACAAATCCTAATCTCGATCTATGCCAACTCAACAAACACCATCAGAGACACTGTAGATCATCTTTATAATCACCCAATTACATTTTGACGTTTGATAGCACACAAGGTGTTCCTCCGGTATTTGGGAGTTGCATAATCTCATAGTCTGAGGAACATGTATAAGTCATGAAGAAAGCAGTAGCAATGAAACTGTAACGATCATAATGCTAAGCTAACGAATGGGTCTTGTCCATCACATCATTCTCCTAATTATGTGATCTCGTTCATCAAATGACAACACATGTCTATGATTAGGAAACATAACCATCTCTGATAAATGAGCTAGTCAAGTAGAAGCATACTAGGGACACTTTGTTTTGTCTATGTATTCACACATGTACTAAGTTTCCGGATAATACAATTCTAGCATGAATAATAAACATTTATCATGAAATAAGGAAATAAATAATAACTTTATTATTGCCTCTAGGGAATATTTCCTTCAGTCTCCCACTTGCACCAGAGTCAATAATCTAGTTCACATCGCCATGTGATTTAACACCAATAGTTCACATCACCATGTGATTAACACCCATAGTTCACATCGCCATGTGACCAACACTCAAAGGGTTTACTCGAGTCAATAATCTTAGTTCACATCGCCATGTGATTAACACCCAAAGAGTACTAAGGTGTGATCATGTTTTGCTTGTGAGAGAAGTTTAGTCAACGGGTCTGCCACATTCAGAGCCGTATGTATTTTGCAAATTTTCTATGTCTACAATGCTTTGCATGGAGCTACTCTAGCTAATTGCTCCCACTTTCAATATGTATCTAGATCGAGACTTAGAATCATCCAGATCGGTGTCAAAGCTTGCATCGACATAACTCTTTACGACGAACTCTTTGTCACCTCCATAACTAAGAAACATTTCCTTATTCCACTAAGGATAATTTTGACCGTTGTCCAGTGATCCACTCCTGGATCACTATTGTACCCTCTTGCCAAACTTATGGTGAGGTACACAATAGGTCTAGTACACAACATAACATACTTTATAGAACCTATGACTGAGGCATAGGGAATGACTTTTCATTCTCTTTCTATTTTCTGCCGTGGTCGGGTTTTGAGTCTTTACTCAACTTCACACCTTGCAACACAGGCAAGAACTCCTTCTTTGACTGTTCCATTTTAAACTACTTCAAAATCTTGTCATACTCATTGAAAATATATCAAGCGTCTTGATCTATCTCTATAGATCTTGATGCTCAATATGTAAGTAGCTTCACTAAGGTCTTTCTTTGAAAAACTCCTTTCAAACACTAATTTATGCTTTCCAGAAAATTCAACATTATTTCCAATCAACAATATGTCATTCACATATACTTATCAGAAATGATGTAGTGCTCCCACTCACTTTCTTGTAAATACAGGCTTCACCGCAAATCTGTATAAAACCATATCCTTTGATCACTTTATCAAAGCATATATTCCAACTCTGAGATGCTTGCACCAGTCCATAGATGGATCACTGGACCTTGCTCACTTTGTTAGCACCTTTAGGATCGACAAAACCTTCTGGTTGCATCATATACAACTCTTCTTTAAGAAATCCATTAAGGAATGCAATTTTGACATCCATTTGCTAGATTTCATAAAATGCAGCAACTGCTAACATGATTCGGATAGACTTTTAAGCAACGATACAAGTGAGAAAATCTCATAGTAGTCAACTCCTTGAATTTGTCGAAAACATTTTGCGACAATTCGAGCTTTGTAGATACTAACACTACTATCAGCGTCCGTCTTCCTCTTGAAGATCCATTTATTCTCTATGGTCTGCCGATCAACGGGCAAGTCAACCAAAGTCCACACTTTGTTCTCATATATGGATCCCATCTCAGATTTCATGGCCTCAAGCCATTTTACGGAATATGGGCTCATCATCGCTTCCTCATAGTTCGTAGGTTCGTTATGGTCAAGTAACATGACCTCGAGAATAGGATTACCGTATGTGATGGCCTGGCTTATTAGGGATGATAGACTACTCATATCAATAAGGAATTCCTTCTTTTCCGGTAGCCCATTCGGACAGAACTCCAAAGTTAAGCGTGCTCAGCTTGGAGTAGTGTCAGGATGGGTGACCGACCCGAAAGTTGCTCTCGGGTGCGCATGAGTGAGGACAAAGTGCGTAGAAAAGACTAGTATTGATCTGTGGGGCTAGTCTAGATCCCGCCAGGAGTAACGACCACCGGCGGGTGTGTCCGGGGCGTTACACCGTACCACTCTATTGCGAATCTTACTCTGGTTGACCTACGAGGTTCGGTAGTAACTTGATCAGAGGTTTCATGATCATCATCATAAGCTTCCTCACTTACTGGTGTAGGAATCACTGGAACTAATTTCAGTGATGAACTACTTTCCAATAAGGGAGCAGGTACAATTACCTCATCAAGTTCTACTTTCCTCCCACTCACTTCTTTCGAGAGAAACTCCTTCTCTAGAAAGGATCCATTCTTAGCAACAAATATCTTGCTTTCAGATCTGTGATAGAAGGTGTACCCAACAGTTTCCTTTGGGTATCCTATGAAGACGCATTTCTTTGATTTGCGTTCGAGCTTATCAAGTTGAAACTTTTTCACATAAACATCATAACCCCAAACTTTAAGAAACGACAACTTAGGTTTCTTGCTAAACCACAATTCATATGGTGTCATCTCAACAGATTTAGATGGTGCCATATTTAACATGAATGCATGTGTCTCTAATGCATAACCCCAAAATGATAGTGATAAATCGGTAAGAGACATCATAGATCGCACCATATCTAATAAAGTACGGTTATGACGTTCAGACACACCATTACGATGTGGTGTTCCAGGTGGCGTGAGTTGCGAAACTATTCTGCATTGATTCAAATGAAGACCAAACTCGTAACTCAAATATTCTCCTCCACGATCAGATCGCAGAAACTTTTTTTTCGTGTTATGATGATTTTCCACTTCACTCTGAAATTCTTTGAACTTTTCAAATGTTTCAGACTTATGTTTCATCAAGTAGATATACCCATATCTGCTCAAATCATCTGTGAAGATCAGAAAATAACGATACCCGTCGCGAGCCTCAACACTCATCGGATTGTATACATCAGTATGTATTATTCCCAATAAGTCAGTTGCTTTCTCCATTGTTCTGGAGAACGGAGTTTTAGTCGTCTTGCCCACGAGGCATGATTCGCAAGCACCATATGATTCATAATCAAGTGATTCCAAAAGCCCATCAGCATGGAGTTTCTTCGTGCGCTTTACACCAATATGACCTAAACGACAGTGCCACAAATAAGTTGCATTATCATTATTAACTTTGCATCTTTTGGCTTCAATATTATGAATATATGTATCGCTACGATCGAGATTCAATAAACTATTTATTTTAAGTGTATGACCATAGAAGGTTTTTTTCTTGTAAACAGAACAACAATTATTCTTTGACTTAAATGAATAACTGTATTGCAATAAACATGATCCAATCATATTATGCTCAATGCAAACACCAAATAACATTTATTTAGGTTCAACAATAATCCCGAAGGTAGAGAGAGTATGCGATGGTGATCTTATCAACCTTGGAATCTCTTCCAACACACATCGT
Organism: Triticum dicoccoides; assembly: GCF_002162155.2. NCBI lineage: Eukaryota > Viridiplantae > Streptophyta > Magnoliopsida > Poales > Poaceae > Triticum > Triticum dicoccoides. The sequence continues at coordinate 74,016,384 of NC_041384.1, read as the reverse complement.
CACTTTTCCCTCAACTAGTATGTGTTCATTTTGTAACTCCTGTTTCAAGTTACTAATCATAGCAACTGAACCAGTATCAAATACCCAGGGGTTACTATGAACACTAGTAAAGTACACATCAATAACATGTATATCATATATACTTTTGTTCACTTTGCCATCCTTCTTATCCGCCAAGTATTTGGGGCAGTTCCACTTCCAGTGACCATTTCCTTTGCAGTAGAAGCACTCAGTTTCAGGCTTGGGTCTAGCTTTGGGATTCTTCATGGGAGTGACAACTTACTTACCATACTTCTTGAAGTTCCCTTTCTTTCCCTTGCCCTTTTACTTGAAACTAGCGGTTTTGTCAACCATCAAAATTTGATGATTTTCTTGATTTCTGCCTTCGTTGATTTCAGCATCACGAAGAGCTTAGGAATCGTTTATGTCATCCCTTGCATATTGTAGTTCATCGCGAAGTTCCAGTAACTTGGCGGTAGTGACTAGAGAACTCTGTCAATCACTATCTTATCTAGAAGAGTAACTCCCACTTGATTCAAGCAATTGTAGTACCCAGACAATCTGAGCACATGCTCACTGGTTGAGCTATTCTCCTCCATCTTGTAGGCAAAGTACTTGTCAGAGGTCTCATACCTCTCGACTCGGGCATGAGTCTGAAATACCAATTTCAGCTCCTGGAACATCTTATAAGTTCCGTGGTGTTCAAGACGTTTTTGAAGTCCCGGTTCTAAGCCGTAAAGCATGGCACACTAAACTATCAAGTAGTCATCATACCGAGCTTTGCCAAACATTCATAACGTCTGCATCTGCTCCTGCAATAGATCCGTCACCTAGCGGTGCATCAAGGACATAATTCTTCTATGCAGCAATGAGGATAATCCTCAGATCATGGACCTAGTCCGCATCATTGCTACCATCATCTTTCAACATAGTTTTTCTCTAGGAACATATCAAAAATAAACGGGGAGCTACATCGCGAGCTATTGATCTACAACATAGTTATGCAAATACTATCAGGACTAAGTTCATGATAAATTAAAGTTTAATTAATCATATTACTTAAGAACTCCCACTTAGATAGACATCCCTCTAGTCATCTAAATGATCACGTGATCCAAATCAACTAAACCATGTCCGATCATCACGTGAGATGGAGTAGTTTTCAATGGTGAACATCACTATGTTGATCATATCTACTGTATGATTCACGCTCGACCTTTCGGTCTCCAGTGTTCCTAGGCCATATCTGCATATGCTAGGCTCGTCAAGTTTAACCCGAGTATTCCGCGTGTGCAAAACTGGCTTGCACCCATCGTATGTGAACGTAGAGCTTATCACACCCGATCATCACGTGGTGTCTTGGCACGATGAACTATCGCAACGGTGCATACTCAGGGAGAACGCTTATACCTTGAAATTTAGTGAGAGATCATCTTACAATGCTACCGTCGAACTAAGCAGAATAAGGTACATAAAGGATAAACATCACATGTAATCAAAATATGTGACATGATATGGCCATCATCATCTTGTGCCTTTGATTTCCATCTCCAAAACACCGTAATGACCTCTATCGTCACCGGCATGACACCATGATCTCCATCATCTTGATCTCTATCAATGTGTCGTCACATGGTCGTCTCACTAACTATTGCTTTTGCAACTATTGCTATCGCATAGCGATAAAGTAAAGCAATTATATGGCGCTTGCATCTCTATGCAATAAAGAGACAACCATAAGGCTCCTGCCAGTTGCCGATAACTTTAACAAAACATGATCATCTCATATAACAATTTATATCTCATCACGTCTTGACCATATCACATCACGACATGCCCTGCAAAAACAAGTTAGACCTCCTCTAATTTGTTGTTGCAAGTTTTACGTGGCTGCTACGGGCTGAGCAAGAACCGTTCTTATCTACGCATAAAAAAACACAATGCGGTATAGTGATTGCTTTTTGATCTTCATAAAGAATCCTGTTTGTTGAATCTGATTCAACTAAAATTGGAGAAACTGGCACCCACTAGCCACTTGTGTGCGAAGCACTTCGGTAGAACCAGTCTCGCGTAAGCGTACGCGTAATGTCGGTCTGAGCCGCTTCATCCAACAATACCGCCGAATCAAGAAACAAATAGTGACAGCAAGCAATATGTATATACCCACGCCCACAACTCCTTTGTGTCCTACTCGTGCATATAACATCTACGCATAGACCTGGCTCGGATGCCACTGTTGGGGAACACAGTAATTTCAAAAAAAAAATCTATGCACACGCAAGATCATGGTGATGCATAGCAATGAGAGGGGAGAGAATTGTCTACGTACCCTCGTAGACCGTAAGCAGAAGCGTTATGACAACGCGGTTGATCTAGTCGTACGTCTTCACGGTCGACCGATCCTAGTACCGAAAGTATGACACCTCCCCGATCTGCACACGTTTGGCTCGGTGACGTCCCACGAACTCACGATCTAGCAGAGTGTCGAGGGAGAGCTTTGTCAGCACGACGGTGTGATGATGGTGATGATGATGCTACCGGAACAGGGCTTCGCCTAAGCACCGCTACGATATGACCAAGGTGGATTATGGTGGAGGGGGGCACCGCACATGGCTAAGAGATCAATGATCAACTTGTGTGTGGGGTGCCCCCTCCCCCATATATAAAGGAGTGGAGAAGGGGGAGGGCCGACCCTCTACTATGGCGCGCCCTAGGGAGTCCTACTCCCACAGGGAGTAGGATTCCCCCCTTTCCAAGTAGGAGTAGGAGAGAAGGAAGGGAAGGAGAGAAGAGAAGGAAGGAGGGGGCGCCACCCCGCCCCCCTAGTCCAATTCGGACTAGGCCTTGGGGGGGGGGGCTGCCCTAGGCAGCCCCTCTCTCTTTCCCCTAAAGCCCAATAAGGCCCATATACTCCCGGAGGGTTCCGGTAACCTCTCGCTACTCCAGAAAATGCCCGAACTCATCCGGAACCATTTAGATGTCCAAACATAGGCTTACAATATATCAATCTTTACGCCTCGACCATTTCGAGACTCCTCGTTGTGTCCATGATCAAATCCGGGACTCTGAACTACCTTCGGTTCATCAAAACACATAAACTCATAATACCGATTGTCACCGAACGTTAAGCGTGCGGACCCTACGGGTTCGAGAACTATGTAGACATGACCGAGACTCATCTCTGGTCAATAACTAATAGCAGAACCTAGATGCTCATATTGGCTCCCACATATTCTACAGAGATCTTTATCGGTCAGACTGCATAACGATATACGTTGTTCCCTTTGTCATCGGTATGTTACTTGCCCGAGATTCGATCATCGGTATCTCAATACCTAGTTCAATCTTGTTACCGGCAAGTCTCTTTACTCGTTCCGTAATGCATCATCCCGCAACTAACTCATTAGTCACAATGCTTGCAAGGCTTAGAATGATGTGCATTACCGAGAGGGCCCAGAGACACCTCTCCGATACACGGAGTGACAAATCCTAATCTCCACCTATGCCAACTCAACAAACACCATCGGAGACACCTGTAGAGCATCTTTATAATCACCCAGTTACGTTGTGACGTTTGATAGCACATAAGGTGTTCCTCTGGTATTCGGGAGTTGCATAATCTCATAGTCTGAGGAACATGTATAAGTCATGAAGAAAGCAGTAGCAATGAAACTGTAATGACCATAATGCTAAGCTAACGAATGGGTCTTGTCCATCACATCATTCTCCTAATGATGTGATCCTGTTCATCAAATGGCAACCCATGTTTATGGTTGGGAAACATAACCATCTTTGATAAACGAGCTAGTCAAGTAGAGACATACTAGGGACACTTTGTTTTGTCTATGTATTCACACATGTACTAAGTTTCTGGTTAATACAATTCTAGCATGAATAATAAACATTTATCATGAAATAAAGAAATAAAAAATAACTTTATTATTGCCTCTAGGATATATTTCCTTCAGATCGGTCAACCATGGAGAGGCGCCGCCAGGCGAGAGGTTGCGAGCATAGGAAACCAGGGCCACGAGCGTCCAGATTGGTTTATGGTTTTCCGCTTTTCGGTTGCACAGTAGCCTAATACTGGCCCAATAGGCCCAATTGAATCTCAGAGGGATGAAAAAACTACCGGAGCAACGATCGCCCGATTTCCATGTGATTAAGAGTCAATCCAACGGCCGAGGCCTAAAGTGACGATCCAACGGATACAAATGCTAATGGTCTGAGAGGGCAGGAAAAGTGCGCAGTTATATAATATATCTAAATGGAACGAGCCCATTTCACACACGGGCCTCGTTGTCGTGTTTGGATGGATTGGGGAACGAAACCACTCGTTCTCCTGAACTGAATATTCTCCCAACATGCTGAACGTACATGTTCCTCCAAAACAGAGGAATCACGCAGAGTGCCCTCTTGTTCAGCACTCCCGCCTTCCCCTGGCACACTCCCCCATGAAACCTTATCCCACCTGCACGCCCCCGTCGCCACTCCATCATCTCTCTCTCCCTCTCTATACAATTCCCTTTAGATCCAGTCCTCCTCATCCCTCCCGAATGCCCCCACCTCTCCCCCATCTATATCGTCTCTCCCTACCCCTGAACGATGGCATGGTAGCAGCTTGACGACAAGCTAGATGCGGAAAGGGTGTGTTTGCTGGTGGGCTAGCAGCGTTAGGGCGAAACACTTCTCGCGATAGAGGGGAACCTGAGCGTAGCAACAACGTGAGGCACCGACCAGCAGTTGGGGATCTTGGGTGTAGCAGTGGTGTCAAGCAACATCACCAAGCAGCAAGGACATGTCAGTGGCAAGCGGAGCATAGCATAGCATTTGTGTCCAAAGCTTGAGCACGACCAACATGTGGTGGCGACAATTTGCCGGGGAGCGGAGATTTGGCGGCCACACCTTTGGCGTTAGATCATGATTTCATCGTTCTGCACTTGGCTGGTCAGTTTACTACTCGGGTGTATAACTTGAAGATGATAAGATTTTATACAAATGGAATACAACTAAAAAATGCAAATAAGAATGCAACTGAGTTAATATGGAAATTTACATATACTAGAGGTAGCATCACCATTTCTGTACACCATCAACTTCGTGTCATTATATCTCCTCGACCAAACACCAAGATCGACCATTCCATTCTATCTCGTGCCTCTACCAAACACGCGAACGAAACTGTTCCTTTCTGACTTGGTTCCTCAACCAAACACACCCTTAGTTCTCGTACCGACATGTCTTCCTTGTATGTGGCAACATTGATGACATTTGACTTTTGGCCCACATCTCACATGGCGCACTAATGTGCGTATCACATGTGCGCCAGCCACCTTGTGCCCAACCATCACCATCGAATATCTTACCAGAACTCCGACATCGAGGGACTCATTTCTCTCTCTTATGGATGGAGGTGCCCCTCATCTGTAAATGTAACAATCAATTTGTGAAGCCCCGAAACCCTGACCTTCGGCCCTTGTCACCCATTTACATCTTGCATGCTTCTGACTCGTCTATTTTACAGTTAGAGCACGCGTCATAAAGAGAGTTGGTTGGTGAAAATTTAGACCCATACTCCTAGGAATTTCAATTATTCGAGAATCAATCACTTCTAGTCTAGAACACATTTGTAACTTAGCTAGAGAAAGACAAGATTTGTTATTTTTTAGATAATAATGACTCAAAATATCCAAATAACTAGAATACATTTTTTTAACACAATACAGACGCAAACGCTCATACATACGCGCGTACATTCACCCCTATGAACGCACACACGCACACCCTACCTCTATAAGCACCTTCGAGAGACTGAGCCGACATACCATCTTGAGATTTATGAAGTCACCGTAGGCGCCTCGTCATCGATGAGAACGTCTCCTCCCGCTGAAAGTACATCGTCAGAAAGGCTGGGAATACCACTGTCCCTATAACCATCCAACCACATGTTGGTTCGCACTGAAATACATTTCTTACACGGTAAGAAACATAAAGTTTTTTTTCCAAACCACTAGGAAAGAAGTAAAAACATGGAAAAGGACAAGTGAAAAAGCGGCGTGTTCTGCTCCACTTGTCTCTACCGCAGTCCACATACAAAACCGAACCACCACGTACCACTGTCGCGAATCGTGAAGCGGATCCGACGCCCCGGGCGCCTCCTCCCCCCACTCTCCTCGCCCCCCTTCCACAGTCCCTCCCATCCATTACGCCGAGGGCGAGAAAAAGCAGAAAGGGGAGAGAGAGAAACTAAACCCGACTAGGCGCACCAAACCCAACCCACAACGCACGCCGCCGCCGCCATCTCCGGCGACCGCGGCGACCACTGCGGCGCCCAAACCCTAGGGCTGCCGCTAACCCCTCAGCGCCTGGACTCTGATGCGTCCCAGCCCATGGCCCCCCACCCCCGTCTCGCCCCCCAGGCCCGCCTCCTCTCGCTGGTGCTCGCTGTCGCCCTCGGCCTCGGGAGTGCCGCCCCCGGCCTGGGCCACGGGCCGGAGGCGTCAGATCGGGCCGAGACGGACCCGTACTCGATCCTGACGTGGCACGACTACTCGCCGCCGTCGCCGCCGCCCCCGCCGCCCCCGCCGGCGGCGCCGGCGGCGACCTGCGCCGAGGACCTCCATGGGAAGGGGGACTTCAGCACGACCTGTGAGCTATCCGAAGAGGTCCAGCTGGACGGCGACGTCTACATCACCGGCAACGGCAGTCTGGTCCTCAACTCCGGTGCGGCCCTGACCTGCGAGAAGCCCGGGTGCGTCATATCAGCAAACCTCTCCGGCGAGGTGCGTCTCGGCCGCGGCGTGCGGGTCGTCGCCGGGTGGGTCTCCCTCGCGGCCGCTAACATCACAATCGCCGACACGGTCATTGTGAACACTAGCGGTCTAGCAGGCGATCCGCCTGACCGCACCAGCGGCGTACCCACGGGGACTCACGGGGATGGAGGGGGTCACGGCGGCCGAGGTGCCAGCTGCTACGTCAAGGATGGGCAGTCGCAGGAGGACTCATGGGGAGGTGATGCCTACGCATGGTCAGACCTCGAGCACCCGTTTAGCTATGGAAGCAAAGGGGGCTCTACTAGTGTTGAGAAGGACTATGGCGGCGTCGGCGGTGGTATCTTGTGGCTGTTTGCGGATGACCTGCTAATGAATGGTACAGTGCTCGCAGATGGTGGTGATAGCAGTGATAAGGGCGGGGGTGGCTCTGGTGGGAGCATCTATATCAAGGCCAAGACTATGTGAGTGTTCGTGAAATGCTTTAATACCCATCCTGCTTCCTTTCTACCGATTGGGCTGACCAACTAGCAGTTAAGCTATTTAATTTAACTGATTAACTTGAAGATTGGCAAATGGTTTCCCAAATTGGAGACTGCGCTGATGGACTGGTAGGTCCTGTTGATTAGGAACTAGTTGGGATTTAGGAGTATAACAGTGTTTGTGTTGTGATTGCGTCATATAATGATGCGTGAAATTTGTAACTACACTGAACTTAGTTGGGCTTTCGGGGTCGGGGTCAGTGAATTAAAATATAAGAGACGAACGTTCCCTTTCGCTTATATTTCATTGATTATTACATTCATTAATCATACAGTAGATTATACTTTAATGACTGAAAGAACATAAATATGTACTCAGAATTCTAGGAGCGTAGTCTGGTTCGAACTAGTGCTGAAAATTGTCATGTTGCGATGCTAATAAATGGAAACTTAGTTTGGTTTACCATGTAAGTAATAATCACTGTCTTCACTACGTTACTCTGTCAAGTGGATTTGGGGATTATCTTTCGCTCGAAGATCACACTGGATAATGAGTGGTAGCGAAATGACGCATACAGTTAATAGTTTGTCGATTTAGCAAAGATTTTCTACTGATAATAAGTTTCCAGTAACACAAATATATACTAAAATTGGTATTCTACTGCAATCATTGGTTGAGTGCTATACCAGTGTGACCAGTGAGGAATAGTTCTTCTATCTATTGCTGCGCACCTAGCTACTTTTATTACCAGAGCCATTTGAACTGAAAAATTTCCGGTGTCTTTCCTCTTATAGTTTGACTAATGCTATTTTGCTTTTGTTGCAAGTCCTTTGACTATGTATGTCAGTATTCTAGTGAGTACGTGCAGGTTTTCCCTCTCTGATCTTTTGTTGGTGACAGGCATGGTGCTGGCAGAATCAGTGCTTCTGGAGGCAACGGCTTGGCTGGGGGTGGTGGAGGACGGGTTTCTATTAATGTTTTCAGTAGGCATGATGACACCCAGATATTTGTTCATGGTAACTTTTTCAAATCTGAATATTTGATGCAGATTTATCTTTTGTTCACAAGTCATCATCCCTTATGGATCTGACAAGTTGCTAGTACAAATTTGCTGACTGTATGCTATTACACCTTGTTGCTCTGGTGCACTCGCTGACACTCATTTATAGTTGTGTACCCATATTTTACCATATTTTTCTATGTTCTTGCATTCCTAAATTTAGCTTAGCAACTCTGCATTTGCAAGAGACATGATCACCTGAATGCTCTGCACTTTTTGTCTCAAATACAATAATATTCACTATTCAGCCATGGAAGCATGCTATGCTACTACACGTCTACTCCTTTTGTATGCTCGCTCTTAGGTTTCAACATGTTTATTAGATGAAGTGCTAGTGAAGTTCCCAGTTTGAGTACTCTTGAGCAACTTTCTTACCGATTTAGGGATGAATGCAGTGTCTAGACAACCCTATTGATTTAATGTTTTATTTGCGTTTGCGTTTAAAGTGTGTTACCTTTGCCAGGTGGAATGAGTTCGGGCTGCCCAGATAATGCAGGAGCTGCTGGAACTCTCTATGATGCAGTACCTAAGAGTCTTGATGTTAACAACAATAACATGAGTACACAGACTGACACTCTTCTGTTGGACTTCCCAAATCAGCCACTATGGACAAATGTTAACATCAGGAATCATGCCAAAGTTGTTGTGCCCTTGCTCTGGAGTCGTGTTCAGGTACACAATGCTTTGCAGTATTATAATGATTAATGCTCTACCGGTTGTGGCATCTTCAGTAATGCCACTTCCCTGGCATGGATCTGTTTAATGCTCTAGCGCGCTGACCATGACAGTTTGGGTGAATCGTGCTTCAATTCGTCTTTAATTTATCTATGCTCTAAAAAAGCAGCAGGATATATATTTGATATTTTTATTTTTAATCATCTGTTGTATTATCTATTTATCACAAATGCTATGCTGCTACATATGCTACTTTACAACCAAAAGGAAGCACTGTGATTTACATTTGGCATTCTCCTCTGTGTTAATATCGTGTGAACAAAGCACTCCAACATTTGTTGAGGTGTCTTGTGGGGTTTGTGCTCCCGCTACCTTGCAAATATTTTTCCTTTTCATGACTTCATGCTCCCATGCATATGCATGCTGAAGTAGTGTTGGAGCTGACTCACACAAGTTTTTTCTGGAAACTCAAACTGCAAATCCAAACAAGACGGATCTTTCCCAAAATGGGTATTATTTTGTTAACGCCTGGTCTTGGGGTAACACACGGGTTAACTCCATTGTCGCCACTGTAGCAAGTGACGGCCAGTTTTGACATTAATGGGGATTTTTGGTCTTGTGTGAATCATTCAATGTTTTTAAGGTGGTAAGGCGAGGCGAGGCGCTGTAGCACTGCCTCACCTTTTAAGCTCTTAAACCGTAAGGCGAGGTGACGCCTTAGACACACACACACACATAATATATGGCAGCCAAGTAGGAGATTTAACAACTAGCATTAACAAAATGTACCATGGGTTGCATAACATGATAACTGGCAGCAAAGCTGGATCGTAGGATGTAGGTCTTTGCCTAGGATCATTGGATATCATAAGCATCAGCAGCCGTAGCCTCAGATTCCATCAGAGCAGGGGTCACTTTGGCACTGTGGCAATACAAAGAATGTGCAAAGGCCAAAGGGATCAGAGAAGAGGAGGAGAAAGCAGAGGAGTGAAGGGATGCATGGGTAAGGAGAGCAGCAAGGTGGTGTGGCTATGGCCTTGTGGTGGAGCCGTGGAGAATCAGATGCGGAGAAGGGGCAGCAGATGGGGAGGAGTAGAGGCGGAGGAGAAAAGAAGTGGAGCCTTTACCAGAGTGGCGGCGGTTAAGCAGGCTCTTGAAGACGACTTGGCGACCCCATGACCTCATTGGGCTGCGCCAGAGGAGGAGACTTGAGAGGATGAGGCCACCCGCGCAGATCTGAGCCATGGAAGGTGGTGCTCAAGTTGCAGTTGCCAACCGCCGCCTAGGTATCCAGAGAGGAGAAACCGAGAGAGCTCTGCTCTTAATCGTTTAATATGGTTTGCTTCTCTTTCTCCTCCTTATACCAATTTCCCGCTCGAGGGCTCTGGTCCCCGCTCGTTGTTGCTCTGGCTATGATGTCCATCTTGGCCCAGGGCGGCACCCTACGTGCCTCAAAGTCCACGCCTTAAGCTGCTGTCTAAGGAGGGCGTGGCGCCTCGCGGTTGGAGTGCGCCTCGATGCCTAAGTGACGCCTTGAAAACACTGGAATCATTAGCACTAAACTTGTGGTTTTGCGACAGAAAACCTAAAAGTTGTGGTAAATTGACACGAGTTCTCCTGAAGCGTTGTGGTTTTGTGAAATTCACTCATATATATGATGCAAGTTGAAGTTCCCTTATAATAAGGCAATAACTCCATGTTTTTTCAAAGTATTTGAAAATAGCATGGTACCAATTATTTTCATTTTTCAGGTTCAAGGGCAACTTAGCCTAAAATCTGGTGCTGTTCTGACGTTTGGATTGACCGGTTATCCATACTCGGAGTTTGAACTGATGGCTGAGGAGCTTCTTATGAGTGACTCAACAATCAAGGTGATTTAGCTGTTCTTGTTATTTGCTGTCTTTCTGGTGCATCAGTTTTACATATGTCACACTATTTTGAACTTTTATAGGTGTTCGGTGCTTTGAGAATGTCTGTTAAGATGCTCCTTATGTGGAACTCCAGAATGCTTATTAATGGTGGTGGAGATTCAGTAGTTGCAACGTCCTTACTGGATGCTAGCAATTTGATAGTCCTGAAGGTCCATTGTCGGTCCACTGTCATTGACTCTTTTTTCCCTTTTGCTGCTTTTATTTACGCACATCAATTTCTTGTATATTTGTCAGGAATCATCTGTGATACATTCTACTGCTAATCTTGGAGTTCGCGGTCAAGGTCTGCTGAACTTATCTGGAGATGGAGACATAATCGAGGCACCACGTCTTATTTTGTCACTGTTCTACAGCATACGGGTATGATAGATATCCTTCAGTATAACATGTTCTGTTTCTTTATCCAAATATTTGTTTGTATCTACATGTTATTTTGCATATTCATTTTTACTTTTTAGCCCATCACTGCAGATTCTATTTATAAGCAACAACCTTGTTACTGTTTTCTATATATTTTACTCGTGTCGAATATCCTTGTCATACTTATTCAGCTGCAGATGAAAACTTTTCCTCAATGCAGTTTACATTTTTGCTTATTGTATATAGCCTTTCTTTTGTCTCCGCACTTTAATCAACCCAATATGCTGTGTTTAACTAGGTGTCATTTATAGAGATGTCCTGATTAAGATGGCTCATATTTTTCCACTCATTCAACTTTGGCGTGATAGTTAATTCTATTTCCTTAATGGGTCCTCTCTGCTGTCTATTCTCTGCTGTCTATTTTCTCCTGTACTTATGATGTTGCGTAAGTTGCTTCATGAGGTAACCGGCCTTTCTGTAACTACTACTGAAAGAAGTACCTATAATGTTGTATATTTTGTAGGTTGGACCTGGCTCCATTATACGGGGTCCACTTGTAAATGGAAGTAACGGCGATGTGTAAATACTTCAACCTTGAACTATTGCTTTCCAGTGCTGGAAAGTTTTTTGCTCGTTAATGAGCTGTTAAATTTTGTACATCTATTAGGTCCCCAAAGCTGAACTGTGAAGATGAGAGTTGCCCTGTAGAAATAATTCATCCACCAGAAGATTGCAATCTGAATTCTTCACTGTCATTTACTCTCCAGGTACACTGTTTTTTTTAATCTTTCTGGTGTGATGCATATTAGGCTACTTTGTTGGTAACATAAGCATTACTACCCCTCTTCCCTTTAGGTATGCCGCGTAGAAGATATTGATGTCTGGGGTCTCATACAAGGAACTGTAATTCATTTCAATAGGGCAAGAAGTGTTACTGTTCACACATCTGGGACTATCAGCACAACAGGATTGGGTAATGTCCTATCTTCCTTTTGTCTGCCAGAATATGCAGTTGACTTTTGGCCCTCACTTTTAGGGGCACCTTGATTTATCCTGTGGATCCTTTGAGTAGACCAGCCCCTATTGATCAGCTATACGATTTAAATATACTGTAGAAAATTCTAGAGCTGCTTGCTTATTAAGTCTTTCAGAACACTCTAATATTACAATTCTGTAACTTCCGACACATGCTAACATTAATTTTTAAGATTCAGCCAGTTTGTCAAAATTTAGTGGTCTATTTTGTTGTTTTCAGTAGCAAATACAGTATATGTTATATTGTATTCCAACCAGGTGAGCACAAAATAAGCAGTCTAATGCTGATAATACCCGATGCGGATTTTGGCGCTTGGGTACGGAAACCTCTAGCTATACTGCAGAGAATTGCATTTAGATGGTTCAACTTTTTTTATAGGGAAAATCAGGTATTGATTTTGATTGAATATATGGTAAATACAGCCATCAATACATGTGAGGTGGGCCATGGATAGGCAATGCCGGTACATCCTCAATAACTAAGAACACTACATGTGGAACCCACTAACAAAAATAAATGTAACATTAATTAGTTACCCTCCCATTCATTTGAAGTTGCAATTTTTAATTCATGATCATCTAAGATCACTCATTTAAAGTAAAATAAGCTTCATGTGGAAGTACACTAAATTTCATTACGAGTACAGAGCCCCTCTTTGTACCTCATGCACATTGAATGCTGTAGAATGGAGTAGTTCTCTGTGCTTTCAGGAATATTTGCCTTGTGTAAATATTAGACGCATGCTTTTCCTGTTGGCTGCAATGGGAATATTAGACGCACAGCTCTTGTTTGCTTCGTCATCCATTTTTATTGTCTTCTTTTGTATCTCATATATTTCAGTGAACCTCTCTATTCTGTCCTTATGAAGCAGTCTTTGAATAATGTGTTCATACCTTCACCATTTTCAAGTAATTCGATAAATAGATAGAAATCCTGAAATGAATGGACACCCAGATTTCCCTTATTCGCCACATGAATTGCTTATCATTTCTCTGTTCGTCTCAGCTTGATTAGCTAGTGTGAACCCCTTTGCGGGGCATGAGGAGAACCGTGTATTTTGTGCATGCTATTTTACTTCATGGTGCTTTATATTAGCATATGTTTCAAACTATTTCGTCTCAGTTTCTTCATTTCCATTTCTTATGACTTCAGGCTGCAAAAGTGGAATAGGACGAGGAAGATTATTAAGTAGCGGCCTAAGTGGTGGTGGTGGACACGGTGGTAAAGGGGGGAACAGTGTTGTTAATGGAAGCCGTGCTGAGGGTGGACCTACATATGGTAATGCCGATTTGCCTTGTGAACTTGGCAGTGGAAGTGGCAATGACTCAACAGGGCTTTCCACAGCTGGTGGTGGTATAATAGGTAACACATATATCCATGGTTGACCATATTTAGTTTAATAGGTCTCAAAAACTTGTGTCTTATGGTTGTTGTGACTATATTCCAGTGTTGGGCTCATGGGAGTATTCTCTACCAAGTCTCACGCTCTACGGTACAATAGAATCAAATGGTGGTAGTTTGACTGATGCTGTAACTAATTCCTCCATTGGACCTGGTGGTGGTTCTGGGGGTACGGTTCTTCTATTTGTGCGCACTTTGTCCCTAGCAGAGAGTTCCGTCCTTTCGAGTGTTGGTGGCTTTGGTAGAGCTGGCAGCGGTGGGGGTGGAGGGGGAAGGATTCACTTTCACTGGTCTAACATTCCTACTGGAGATGAGTATGTTCCTGTTGCAGCTATTAAAGGATCAATACTTGCAAGGTCTGATTTGATCTTTTCTCTAATATTACTTCTAATGTTCTGTTTTCCTGGATGGATGTGCAAAACTATATACAGGCTACTCTAGATTTGCAGTATGTTTGGCAATTTAGGACATACCATCTGGTGTTAATGGTATTAGGGAATTTATTATTTTTGGTTGTTCAAATCTAATCTTGCAATACTTGAAATCTATATTTGGCTACTCTTCATGTCTAGTCTAATTTTGTTATGGGGATGTTATGTGATGACGAGGCCAAGAAATAGCCGAATTACAGTTCAAGTTTGTAGGCTGCGTGCTACCCCCCCCTTCTCGTCCTTTTAACATTTGGAGTTTAACTCCCTGCATCATGCTCGCTCGAACTGTATGTGGTTACGTATCATTGAATAGGTAGTACGGATGAATTTGCAGAAAATAAACTATTGAAATTAGGTTCAGACTCATGTATGCGTTCGAGTGTGCTTCACTGTGAACTTTGTGGCACTTGTGGATTTATCCTCCGTGCTTGTGTTATAATGGGGCCACTCACCCAGGCACGCGGGCGTGATGGCGTTTGTATGTTTATGCATCCTTTGCCATCACAAAAAGGAAAGTATGCTTGTTGGTTTGGAGGTACCGTAAGATATCAGAAACATCATTACTTAAAAGTTAAAATAAGACAATACTCCCTCCGTACCAAAATAAGTGACTCAACTTTACACTAACTTTGTACTAAAGCTAGTACAAAGTTGAGTCACTTATTTTGGGACGGAGGGAGTATGTGATTCCATCAATTTTGGGACATTTCAATTATGATCAAATTTGGATGTATTTAAAGGAAATCCGTGTCTTGCAGTATTTTGATTTATCCAAGGTGGATGTGTAATTGAGTTGTGTTTATTTTATGCATGCTATGATCAAATTCTATAATTTGGGGCTGAGTTGTGTTAACTTGTGATGTGCATGATGCAATGCTTGATTTTTGCACATTTTCCTTCCATCAACAGCAGTTGTTATATATATTGTTACATTGCTGATTGTATATTCTTGTGCAGCGGAGGAATCAGCAAAGGGCCAGGATTCCCTGGTGAGAATGGAACAGTTACAGGAAGAGCTTGCCCAAAAGGTCTTTATGGTACATTTTGCAAGGTATATGCCATAAACGTGTACCCCCTGTGTCTTGTATTATTTGCATCAACTTGTTACTACCTCTGTCCCAAAATATAAGACGTTGTTGCAGGTCAAATTTGAACTGCAAAAACGTCTTATATTTTCGGACGGAGGTTGTAGTTCACTATCATGATAGTGCTTAAATCAGTCCATGTGTCCATCACCACATTTATCAAAATTAGTAAAGCACTGAGCAACCCATTTCTAATTGTGTATTGGTGGCTATATGCATATGTGAACTGTACTTATGTTGTTAATGTGGAGGTGTTCCTTTGGAAAATGCAGGAATGCCCTTTGGGAACATACAAGAATGTTACCGGATCTTCAAAATCTCTCTGCTTTCCGTGCCCTTCAGGCGAACTTCCTCGCCGTGCCGTGTACACAAGTGTCCGAGGTAATTCTTTGTATATTAATTATTGTGTGATATATAGTACTCCCTCCGTCTGGAAACTGTCGCTGAAATAGTGTATCTACAAAACGCGTCTACATACACTCATTTCACCGACGGTTAATTCCAGACGGAGGTTGTATAAGTGCAACCTAAGTAATCAGTTTTACTTCTTTCGAAATATCCCTGCAACTAGTCATTAGATTCAAATCTAGAATCTTTTTTCTTGCTACTATGTTATTTCTTCTACGTTTCCTTTTCTATGTTATATTGATTGCTTCGAACAAAAAACTCACTTTTGGGTTCTGTAAGTATGAGACACTTAATTTTTTTTCTTGAATATTCTAACTGGAGCTTATGTTTGACAGGAGGGGCTGCTGAAACTCCATGCCCGTACATATGTGTGTCAGACAGATATCGCATGCCTCACTGTTATACTGCTCTTGAAGAGTTAATATACACTTTTGGGGGACCTTGGTTATTTGGTCTACTTCTTTCAGGCCTTCTTATTTTGTTAGCTCTTGTTTTAAGTGTTGCTCGGATGAAATTTGCTGGCACTGATGAGTTACCCGGGCCAGCACCAACTCAACAAGGGTCGCAGATTGATCACTCCTTCCCTTTCCTAGAATCACTAAATGAGGTACTGTATAGATTCTGCTGTTCCAGCTCATATTTAGTTTAAATACCACATGAAGGCTGTTTTTGTTGTTGTTGTTGAGAAAACGAACATGCCGAATTAAAATTGAAGTTTTGCTATTGTTGCAGGTCTTGGAAACTAATAGAGCTGAAGAATCACATGGTCATGTACACAGGATGTATTTCATGGGCCCAAACACCTTCAGTGAACCTTGGCATCTCCCACACACCCCAGCAGAACAGATTACAGAGATTGTGTATGCATGCTTGTCTTCAAACCTAGCCGCTTTGATTTAGTCTTTCTGATCATTTTGTTCAGCAGTCCCCAGTGCTTTGGTGGTTCACTGCTATGATTCAAATATACCTTGGCTGTTGGATATTCCATTGAAATGATGCAATTCTTGCTTATTTGTGCTGTCTCTGAATTTTCAGGTATGAGGATGCATTTAATCGATTTGTTGATGAGATAAACACACTTGCAGCTTATCAGTGGTGGGAGGGATCAATTTACAGTATCCTTTGTATACTCGCATACCCCTTGGCTTGGTCATGGCAACAGTGGCGTAGAAGAAAAAAATTACAAAGACTTCGTGAATTTGTTCGCTCTGAGTATGATCATTCATGCTTACGGTCTTGCCGTTCGCGTGCGCTTTATGAAGGTCTCAAGGTCCGTTACTCTGCATTTCACTTTGTATCTAAAAACAGCAATCACTAGATGTTCGTGGAATGATCGTATAAACTTGTCTTTGATATTTTCTTTTGCTAGTCTTACTAATTGTACCCATAATTGTGTTTTTCTGTCAGAAAATTGAAATGACTTCCAGTTGCACTTTGAAACTAACTGTTCATCTTGTAACTGATGAAATATCCTCTGAGGGTGGGCAGATAAAAGTTGTACTTTTAAAGTTTTTATGATGGATAGATAGGCAAGTAGTAAATGTTGTTAGCTTGATTGTTGATGTTTAAAATAATCTATAAATGCGGACCATTGTGCATAAATTTAGGAATATCAACAGGGAGTAAATTCAAGTTTCAGATAAACCATTTGAGAGAATATTTTGGACAGTTGTAAAGTAAGACAGCTGTAGCCTTCTTCATTTTCTCTTTTCAGACTGAAACAATACCTTTTGAGTCACGATTGAAACTAAGATATGCCTGTTACTCTAATCTACAGGTGACTGCAACCCCAGATCTAATGTTGGGATATTTAGATTTCTTCCTTGGTGGAGATGAGAAAAGGCCTGATCTTCCTCCTAGACTTCGTCAAAGGTTTCCGATGTCCTTGATTTTTGGTGGTGATGGAAGTTACATGGCTCCATTTTCACTTCATAGTGACAGTGTCCTGACCAGTCTTATGAGCCAGGTATGAGTTTAAGATCTTTCAAGCTGCATTGTTCATGCTGCAGAGTTTTTCTTAGAGCCTGATGTTATTTCCAATTCACAGGCTGTGCAACCTTGGATATGGCACCGTCTTGTAGCTGGATTGAATGCTCAGTTGCGTTTGGTTCGACGTGGAAATCTCAAAGCAACATTTCTTCCTGTCCTTAATTGGCTTGAAACTCATGCGGATCCTGCTTTGGGCGTGAATGGTGTCCGTGTCGATCTTGCGTGGTTCCAAGCTACAGCATTAGGGTATTGCCAACTGGGTCTTGTTGTTTACACTGTCGAGGGAGAACCAGTGACTGCTGAACTTGATGGCAGCCCAAGAATTAAAATAGAGCAGCATTCGCCGTGAGTTATTATTTATCTGCTGGTCCTCAGCATTTATCATTTTTCTTGCTAAGCTATATTTATTTATAATGTTCTATTGCATCATGCAGAGTGCAGGACATGCTTGCTGATGCTCAACTAAGCCGCTCAAGGATTAAGGATGCTCTTATGCGGAAAAGGATTACTGGCGGCATTCTAGATAGTACTACCTTACGGGCACTTAAAGACAGGAGAGATTTTCTGTACCCGTTTTCTCTTATCTTGCACAACTCTAAACCAGTTGGCCATCAGGTTTGTCTATGCTACCATTTCAGCTTATAGAATGATTATGACTGAATTATGTAATTTTGCACTTACCATTCATTTGTTTTTAATTGCAGGATCTTGTTGGCTTAGTAATCTCAATATTGCTCCTGGCAGATTTCAGCTTAGTGTTGCTTACTTTTCTCCAGCTATACTCATACTCAATGGCCGACGTTCTCTTAGTTCTGTTTGTTCTTCCTCTTGCGATACTGTCGCCTTTCCCTGCTGGAATAAATGCTCTTTTTAGTCATGGACCACGGCGATCAGCAGGCCTTGCTCGTGTATATGCATTGTGGAACATTACTTCACTGGTTAATGTTGTAAGTACTCAGAATGTTTTAGGACTGTGTTTGCATTGGTCACTGATATCTGCAATAGTATGATTTTTGCTTGGCTATACCAAAGTTTACTTCATTTCCATAACTTGCTTGACATGCATGTTCAGGTTGTGGCTTTGATATGCGGATTCGTACACTATAAGTCGTCAACCAAGAGACATCCAAGCACACAGCCATGGAACTTTGGAACGTAAGAATAATTTTCTCTGCTAAGCACAAACTTATATGCATGTTTGTAAACTCAATTATATTAGGCTGTCAACCTCATCTTTTGCTTGCATTTTCTTTATCCTGTCGTTTGTTGCACATTTTGAAATCCTATGCAGGGATGAAAGTGGCTGGTGGCTGTTTCCGACTGGACTCATGTTGTTGAAATGCATCCAAGCAAGGCTTGTTGATTGGCATGTGGGTAATCTAGAGATCCAAGACCAAGCAGTATACAGCAAGGACCCGAACATATTCTGGCAGTCGTGACATCCGGTTTTAACAGAGGTGCTTTTGATAGCTTTTTACAACTCGATTTTTTGGGAGTTGATAAAAGAAAAGGAGTGGGGGGCAGCTCGGCCTTTCTTTATTGACCGGGCCAAAGAAGCAACTACAGTGCTATATATGCATACTTCCTCGCCCCTCGTTTAATCATATGCAGGCACACAACCTGTGTTCTGTTTGTATATATAAAGGTGTTCTCGATCCATTCTTTGTAGGATTTAGACACCATAGAGTTAAAAACAAATACCCAAGCTAACTGAAGAGAGGGGGGGATGTCATTTTATTGTTTGTGCTTGTTGTTGCTGTTGTGTTACTGTTATGACCTTGCCCCTTGTGTTGAGCTGGGCATGGCATCAGTGTGTAACTTGAGTTGTATCTTGACTGTATAAAACAAGAACTAACACGCCTCATGGTTTTCATTAACAAATAGTAGCAAGGTTCATATCATCAAGTTGGCATCTTTATGTTCTATCCGTTCTAAATGAGCTGATTTCTGTTGTGGACCTTGACAGGCGGAATGATGTTGTGAATTCTGAATAATCATTTTGGATGCACGGTACAACCATGCTCATGGTTCATGTTCTTGCAAATTGGCTGCTTATGTAGCTTACTAGAACATGATAGGTGATTTCCTGTAAACAAAAGGACCTCATACGTGATCGCATGTAGTGTGACATCTCGTGTGTAGAACATTGTTTGGTTCATTGAAGCTATCGCGGACCTATGTAGTTGGTCATAGTTTGAGGAAAGAATGTGATCCTCCTCATGAGCTGACTCTCCTTCCTTATAGTAAATAGCATAAAACTAGCACAATTCGGGCTAGGGCTTAGTAAGTCCACGATCCTGGCCTTGAATCGTTCATGGAGCAGGATGTTGGTGGATTTGATGTCCTGGTGGAAGATGCATGGTGTCGTTGCCTTGTGGAGGTACTCCCCTCGCCGTGCCTAGCGCCATGCCGACGGGCGTTTCCCGGTCCATGGGCTTCCTATTGAGGCCGTCCAGGCACTCCCTTAGGCGAAACGACTCTTTCACGGCCGCGCGCGACCTCTACACGCGAAGCCCACACATGGAAACAACCTGTTTGTGTCGGACATGGGGCCCATGCATGCATGCATATGTGCGCATCCTCCTCCCGTGAATTCCACTACTGGGCCCAGCTTGCCTTTCATAATCTTC
>NC_041384.1:73992703-73995795 GCF_002162155.2 Triticum dicoccoides | reverse complement strand
CCGGCCTGTCCTTCCATTTCAATCTCACGCTGATTGCCTAAACTGGAAATTTTACTTTGTCGGAAACCGAGCGTCGTAACGAGCGCGCGCGAGATAGCACCCCCCTCCCTTAGGTTGCTGTTGGTCATGCACTTGAATACCAGCCGTCGCTCCGGGCAGTACCCCAGTAGTGGCACCATGTGGCTATGGTTCAGTCACGACATCAGCTCGATATGTTCATTCGTGGAGGAAGAAGATGAAGATGCCAATCAATGGTCATGGATGTGTTCGCACACGAACACGTCATTGTGTACCCTCGACGCCGGGGGTGATGCACCGCAACTCACGTCGAAGGAGATCCGGTCGGAAGGGTGGTACGCAAGCAATCCGGCGGGAGCTTTTGTAGACCCAAAACCCCACACGCCCGGAAGGAACCCTACCAGAGCGTGTGGCGACTATGGGCTGCCCTAGGCCGGCCTGATCGCCACTGTGGCCTTGAGGTTCGCCGCCCTGCAACAAGAAGAACGAACGAAGAACGAGGAAGTAGAAGAAGAACAAGGGAATGGGTAAAGGTAAAAAGTGGTACATGAGTTTGTCGATTGTGTGTTGTTCAATTGGCTATTACCTATTGTCTATATAGGAGGCGTGTGGACTTCGCGTACAAGAAAAGGACTCCAAATCCCGTCCAAATCCTTCCAAAATTAACCGAACTCGGATTTAGGTATTTATGAGACAACAAATTCTATAGGCCAAATACGACCTTGGATGGAGGTGCGCCCAAATGCAAATTTAACTGTTTCAACGAGACGAACAACTTTCATGTTGGACGTTTTTTTATCCAATTAAGGTCATCTTGAGGGTGTTTTGGCCTATTTTCCAACATCTGCGGTAGAGAAAGTATGGAATATTGGTCGCATAATTACTCAAACATTCGGGTACCTAGCCAGATGATTCGCCTATAGCCGGACGAAATTCTTCTCTGATTAACCATCCGGGCTTTCGTCCGTCCGTCATGAAACTCTTCTGCTGCTACAGAGAACTATTTTGTCCGTCGAGGATGCATATGGGCTCAAATGAAGATGATCCAAATATAAAGATTAATCGCCCCGAAGAGATGAAGACATACCGTGTAGAACACTTTTTCATATGAGGTCTTCTTGGATGCGTAATCAGCCAAACAGTACTCTGAATATCAGATCTCAGTATTTCAAGCACAACTGAGATGTGACCGGATGACGATGACCCAAACATCAAAGTTGCTCATTTTGACGATACATAACCTTTTCATGTTGAGGACTTTTCTATATGAGGCCATCTAAATTAACTTTTTAGCCATGCCAATATCTGGTGTCAACACATGCTCCCCTGTTTTTCGGCAAAGTTTGCGTGTCAAAAAATAACTTGCATAGAGCTTGATCTAAGGACGATGTCAACACTCCATCGTCCATTTCTTATGTGCTAAGGGCGATAAGTATATATTGGCCATGTTTATGCTTTGGTCAATAATTCTATATCGGCCATTTTGATTAGCAACAAAATGCAGCTAATCGAATGTATGATGATGTGATAATATCCTTTCAAGAAGTAAGAAAATATATTGCATCCACGGATCAAAATAAGCCCATGGAGGGTAACTAATCATACCCGAGGATGAATTCCATGGCATCGGATTCATTGGCATAGTTGGAGAATGTGGATAATGTGTGGACTGAAGATGTTGAAACCTTTGGCTTGGTTATTCATATCATTCACTCTTTTGTTTCTTCACCTTTTCCACACTTCTTGCATTGGCAACATGCATATCATTCTTGTTTTGAGTACTTCCTTTGGGAACCCATGCCATGTTCCTCTTTTTAAGTTCTTGTGCACTAAGCTTTTGCAATTTCTTTTTTTGCCAATATGATAAGCCGAGTGGGCACCTCAGCTGTGATTTTGTTTGAAGTAATGGCAATTCTTGTTTTACCTATGCACTCTCAACTTTTTCTCTTTGGATTTGGCACTTGATAGAATTGTCTCTTTGCCTTTAGTAGCCAATGTAAACACTTCAATTGGCTCCTTTTCATTTCAGATCAAATCTGAAGTAGCACTCTTAGGACCATCTCTTTTAACGTGGTAAATTTGCCTGACCACCTCTTTCTTTTCCTTGAGCTTCGTGCCGATTCCTCATGGTTGAAACGGTCTTTGGCATGTGATTGTTCTTCAAATGTTGATCTTCTCGGAGGTGCATAATGTTAGTGAGAAGGTCTAAAAAAGATGGAGGATGTGCCCTTGTATCATACCTATCCCGTGATGGATATGGATTTACATGAGCATAGGGAGGTATCCACGACATTGGCATTGGCGTCCCAAAATAAGGATATGCATATGTTGCATTAAAAATCCGCAATTTGTCAATATTGATCCCCAGGTTTGCGCCTAGGGGGTGATCTTGGTTTCTTTGCATGATTTAGCCGATAAGAATTCCTCTGCACTCTTCTTTGATATTTATCTAATAGCTCAGTGAAGGTGATTTTTGATCTCTTACTCTTGTGCTTATTCTGGCCTTTGTTTTCTTTTGGTTTGCTTTCATCAATCATTGGATTTGCATGCTGCCCTAGTGCTTGGCATCTTCATTGTAGCTTTGATGGAATTCTCGCCTCAATATTTGTTGGGGAACGCAGTATTTCAAATTTTTTACCTACGATCACGCAAGATCTATCTAGGACATGCATAGCAACGAGAGGGGAGAGTGTGTCTACGTACCCTCGTAGACCGAAAGCGGAAGCGTTTAGTAACGCGGTTGATGTAGTCGAACGTCTTCGCGATCCAACCGATCCATGTACCGAACGCACGGCACCTCCGCGATCTGCACACGTTCAGTTCGGTGACGTCCCTCGAACTCTTGATCCAGCTGAGGCCGAGGGAGAGTTCTATCAGCACGACGACGTGGTAACGGTGATGATGAAGTTACCGACGCAGGGCTTTGCCTAAGCACTACAACGATATGACCGAGGTGTGTAACTGTGGGGGGGGGGCACCACACACGGCTAAAAGATCAACTTGTGTGTCTATGGGGTGCCCCCTCCCACATATATAAAGGGGGAGGGAGGAGGAGGCCGACCAAGGTGTGGCGC
>NC_041384.1:73943679-73992448 GCF_002162155.2 Triticum dicoccoides | reverse complement strand
TTCGCCCCCCCCCCCTTTCCTACTCCCACAAGGAGAAGGGGGGAAGGAGGAGGAGAAGAGAAGGAAAGGGGGGGACCCCCCAACCCTAGTCCAATTAGGTTTGGGCAAGGGGGCGCGCGCCACTCCCTGGCCTGCCTCTTCTCTTCCACCACTAGGCCCATGAGGCCCAATAACTTCCCCCCCCGGGGGGGGGGGGTCCGGTACTCCGAAACTCATCCGAAACGACCCGAACCATTCCGGTGTCCGAATGTAACCTTCCAATATATGAATATTTATGTCTCTACCTTTTCGAGACTCCTCGTCATGTCCATGATCTCATCCGGGACTCCTAACAACATTCGGTCATCAAATCACACAACTCATAATATAAATCGTCATCGAACGTTAAGCGTGCGGACCCTACGGGTTCGAGAACTATGTAGACATGACCGAGACACATCTCCGGCCAATAACCAATAGCGGAACCTGGATGCTCATATTGGTTCCTACATATTCTACGAAGATCTTTATCGGTCAAACTGCATAACAACATACGTTGTTCCCTTTGTCATCGGTATGTTACTTGCCTGAGATTCGATCGTCGGCATCATCATGCCTAGTTCAATATCGTTACCGGCAAGTATCTTTACTCGTTCCGTAATGCATCATCCCGCAACTAACTCATTAGTCACTTTGCTTGCAAGGCTTATAGTGATGAGCATTACCGAGAGGGCCTAGAGATATCTCTCTGATACTCGGAGTAACAAATCCTAATCTCGATCTATGCCAACTCAACAAACACCATCGGAGAAACCTTTAGAGCATCTTTATAATCACCCAGTTACGTTGTGACGTTTGATAGCACACAAGGTGTTCCTCCGGTATTCGGGAGTTGCATAATCTCATAGTCCGAGGAACATGCATAAGTTATGAAGAAAGCAATAGCAGAAAAACTAAACGATCATTATGCTAAGCTAACGGATTGGTCTTCTCCATCACATCATTCTCTAATGATGTGACCCCGTTCATCAAATGACAACACATGTCTATGGCTAGGAAACTTAACCATCTTTGATTAACGAGCTAGTCAAGTAGAGGCATACTAGGGACACTCTGTTTGTCTATGTATTCACACATGTACTAAGTTTCTGGTTAATACAATTCTAGCATGAATAATAAACATTTATCATTATATAAGGAAATATAAATAACAACTTTATTATTGCCTCTAGGGCATATTTCCTTTAGTCTCCCACTTGCACTAGAGTCAATAATCTAGATTACATAGTAATGATTCTAACACCCATGAAGTCTTGGTGCTGATCATGTTTTGCTCATGAGAGAGGCTTAGTCAATGGGTCTGCAACATTCAGACCCGTATGTATCTTGCAAATCTCCATGTCTCCCTCCTTGACTTGATCGCGGATGGAATTGAAGTGTCTCTTGACGTGCTTGGTTCTCTTGCGAAATCTGGATTCCTTTGCCAAGGCAATTGCACCAGTATTGTCACAAAAGATTTTCATTGGACCCGATGCACTAGGTATTACACCTAGATCGGATATGAACTCCTTCATACAGACTCCTTCATTTGCTGCTTCCGAAGCAGCTATGTATTCCGCTTCACACGTAGATCCTGCCACGACGCTCTGCTTAGAACTGCACAAACTGACAGCTCCACCACTCAATAAAAATACATATCCGGTTTGTGACTTAGAGCCATCCGGATCAGCGTCAAAGCTTGCATCGACGTAACCGTTTACGACGAGCTCTTTGTCACCTCCATAAACGAGAAACATATCCTTAGTCCTTTTCAGGTATTTCAGGATGTTCTTGACCGCTGTCCAATGATCCACTCCTGGATTACTTTGGTACCTCCCTGCTAAACTAATAGCAAGGCACACATCAGGTCTGGTACATAGCATTGCATACATGATAGAACCTATGGCTGATGCATAGGGAATGACTTTCATTTTCTCTCCATCTTCTCCAGTGGTCGGGCATTGAGTCTGACTCAACTTCACACCTTGTAATACATGCAAGAACCCTTTCTTTGACTGATCCATTTTGAACTTCTTCAAAACTTTATCAAGGTATGTGCTTTGTGAAAGACCTATTAAGCGTCTTGATCTATCTCTATAGATCTTGATGCCCAATATATAAGCAGCTTCACCAAGGTATTTCATTAAAAAATTCTTATTCAAGTATCCTTTTACGCTATTGAGAAATTCAGTATCATTTCCGATCAATAATATGCCATCCACATATAATATCATAAATGCTACGGAGCTCCCACTCACTTTCTTGTAAATACAGACTTCTCCAAAAGTATGTATAAAACCATATGCTTTGATCACACTATCAAAGCGTATATTCCAACTCCGAGAGGCTTGCACCAGTCCAAAAATGGATCGCTGGAGCTTGCACACTTTGTTAGCACCTTTTGGATCGACAAAACCTTTTGGTTGCAACATATACAACTCTTCTTTAAGATGTCCATTAAGGAATGCAATTTTGACATCCATTTGCCAAATTTCATAATCATAAAATGCGGCAATTTCTAACATGATTCGGACAGACTTAAGCATCGCTATGGGTGAGAAGGTCTCATCGTAGTCAACTCCTTGAACTTGTCGAAAACCTTTCGCAACAAGTCGAGCTTTGTAGACAGTAATATTATCGTCAGCGTCAGTCTTCTTCTTGAAGATCCATTTATTCTCTATGGCTTGCCGATCATCGGGCAAGTCAACCAAAGTCCACACTTTCTTCTCACACATAGATCCCATCTCAGATTTCATGGCCTCTAGCCATTTTGCGGAATCTGGGCTCATCATCGCTTCCTCATAGTTTGTAGGTTCGTCATGGTTAAGTAACATGACCTCCAGAACAGGATTGCCGTACCACTCTGGTGCGGATCTTGCTCTGGTTGACCTATGAGGTTCGGTAGTAACTTGATTAGAAGTTCCATGATCATCATCATTAGCTTCCTCACTAATTGGTGTAGGAATCACTGGAACTGATTTCTATGATGAACCACTTTCCAATGAGGGAGAAGGTACAGTTACCTCATCAAGTTCTACTTTCCTCCCACTCACTTCTTTCAAGAGAAACTCCTTGTCTAGAAAGGATCCATTCTTAGCAATGAATATCTTGCCTTCGGATTTGTGATAGAAGGTGTACCCAACAGTCTCCTTTGGGTATCATATGAAGACATGCTACCTCTTGAGCATGCGTTGGTTTTCCCTTGAAGAGGAAAGGGTGATGCAGCAAAGTAGCGTAAGTATTTCCCTCAGTTTTTGAGAACCAAGGTATCAATCCAGTAGGAGACTACACACAAGTCGCCTAGTACCTGCGCAAACAATCAAGAACCTTGCAACCAACGCGACAAAGGGGTTGTTAATCCCTTCACCGCCACTTGCAAAAGTGAGATCTGATAAAGATAATAAGATAAATATTTTTGGTATTTTTGTTGTATAAATTGAAAAGTAAAGATTGCAAAATAAAATAAATAGTAAACTAGAATTGTAGATCAGAAACTTATATGATATAAAATAGACCCGGGGGCCATAGGTTTCCCTAGTGGCTTCTCTCATGATAGCATGTATTACAGTGGGTGAACAAATTACTGCCGAGCAATTGATAGAAAAGCGTATAGTTATGAGAATATCTAGGCATGATTATGAAATATAGGCATCACGTCCGTGTTAAGTAGACCGAAACAATTCTGCATCTACTACTATTACTCCACACATCGACCGCTATCCAACATGCATCTAGAGTATTAAGTTCATAAGAACAGAGTGATGCTTTAGGCAAGATGACATGATGTAGAGGGATAAACTCAAACAATATGATGTAAACCCCATCTTTTTATCCTCGATGGCAACAATACAATACGTGCCTTGCTTCCCCTACTGTCACTGGGAAAGGACACCACAAGATTGAACCCAAAGCTAAGCACTTCTCCCATTGCAAGAAAGAACAATCTAGTAGGCCAAACTAAACCGATAATTCGAAGAGACTTGCAAAGATAGCAAATCATGCATATAAGAATTCTGCGAAGAACCAAATATTGTAGATAAACTTGATCATAAATCCACAATTCATCGGATCTCGGCAAACACACCGCAAAATAATATTACATCGAATAGATCTCCAAGAACATCGAGGAGAACTTTGTATTGAAGATCAAAGAGAGAGAGAAGAAGCCATCTAGCTAATAACTATGGACCCGAAGGTCTGTGGTAAACTACTCACACATCATCGGAGAGGCTATGGTGTTGATGTAGAAGCCCTCCGTGATCGAATCCCCCTCCGGCAGATCGCCGGAAAAGGCCCCCAGATGGGATCTCACAGGTACAGAAAGGTTGCAACGGTGGAAGTGGTTTCGTGGCTCTCCTGGATGTTTTTAGGGTATAAGAGTATATATAGGTGAAAGAAGTACGTCGGTGGAGCTCTGTGGGGCCCACGAGGGTGGGGCGTGCCTACCCCCCTGGGCGTGCCCCTGCCTCGTGGAAACTTTGCGGACTTCCAGACTTGTACTCCAAGCCTCCTGGGTTGCATTTGTTCCAAGGAAGATCCTTACGAAGGTTTCGTTCCGTTTGGATTCCGCTTGATATTCCTTTTCTGCAAAACACTAAAATAGGCAAAAAACAGAAACTGACACTGGGCCTCCGGTTAATAGGTAGTCCCAAAAATAATATAAAAATGCATATTAAAGCCCATTAAACATCCAAAGTAGATAATATAATAGCATGGAACAATCAAAAATTATAGATACATTGGAGACGTATCAGCATCCCCAAGCTTAACTCCTGCTCGTCCTCGAGTGGGTAAATGATAAAAACAGAATTTTTGATGTGAAATGCTTCCTAACATAATTTTTGATGTAATTTTATTTATTGTGGCATGAATATTCAGATCCAAAAGATCCAAGACAAAAGTTTAATATTGGCATAATAATAATACTTCAAGCATACTAACCAAGCAATTATGTCTTCTCAAAATAACATAGCCAAAGAAAGCTCATCCTTACAAAATCACATAGTTTGGCCATGCTTAATTTTCGTCACACAAAATGCTCCCATCATGCACAACCCCGATGACAAGCCAATCAATTGTTTCATACTTTAGTATTCTCAAACTTTTTCAACTTTCACGCAATACATGAGCGCGAGCCATGAACATATCACTATAGGTGGAATAGAATATGATGATGGAGGTTGTGTGGAGAAGATAAAAAAGGAGAAAGTCTCACGTTGACGTGGCTAATCAACGGGCTATGGAGATGCCCATCAATTGCTGTCAATGCGAGGAGTAGGGATTGCCATGCAACAGATGCACTAGAGCTATAAATGTATGAAAGCTCAACAAAAGAAACTAAGTGGGTGTGCATCCAACTTGCTTGCTCACGAATACCTAGGGCATTTTGAGGAAGCCCAGTGTTGGAATATACAAGCCAAGTTCTATAATGAAAATTCCCACTAGTATATTGAAGTGACAATATAAGAGACTCTCTATATGAAGAACTGTTGGGGAACGTAGTAATTTTAAAAAAATTCCTACGCACACGCAAGATCATGGTGATGCATAGCAACAATAGGGAAGAGTGTTGTCCATGTACCCTCGTAGACCGTAAGCGGAAGCGTTAATGACAACGCGGTTGATGTAGTCATACGTCTTCACGACCGACCGATCCTACTACCGAAAGTACGACACCTTCGCGATCTGCACACGTTCGGCTCGGTGACGTCCCACGAACTCACGATCCAGCAGAGTGTCGAGGGAGAGCTTCATTAGCACGATGACGTGATGACGACGATGATGATGCTACCAGAACAGGGCTTCGCCTAAGCACCGCTACGATATGACCGAGGTGGATTATGGTGGAGGGGGGCACCGCACACGGCTAAGAGATCAATGATCAACTTGTGTGTCTATGGGGTGCCCCCTTGCCACGTTTATAAAGGATGGAGGGAGGAGGAGGCTGACCCTCATAGGGCACGCCCAAAGTGTGGAGTCCTACTAGGACTCCCTAGTCCTAGTAGGATTCCACCTCCCACATGGAATAGGAAAAAGGGAAGGGAGAAGGAGTAGGAAGGAAGGGGGCGCCCCCTTTCCCTAGTCCAATTCGGACCAG
The DNA here is from genome assembly GCF_002162155.2 of Triticum dicoccoides. Lineage (NCBI taxonomy): Eukaryota > Viridiplantae > Streptophyta > Magnoliopsida > Poales > Poaceae > Triticum > Triticum dicoccoides. The sequence continues at coordinate 73,986,333 of NC_041384.1, read as the reverse complement.
TCCATGGGGAAGGGGCGCGGCCACCCTTGAGGCCTTTCTCTCCTTTCCCGTATGGCCCATTAAGGTCCAATACGGATTCCCGTAACTCTCTAGTACTCCGAAAAATACCCGAATCACTCGGAACCTTTCCGATGTCTGAATATAGCCTTCCAATATATTGATCTTTACATCTTGACCATTTCTAGACTCCTCGTCATGTCCCCGATCTCATCTGGGACTCCGAACAAACTTCAGTCAGCAAATCACATAACTCATAATACAAATCATCACAGAACGTTAAGCATGTGGACCCTACGGGTTCAAGAACTATGTAGACATGACCGAGACTCATCTCCAGTCAATAGCCAATAGCAGAACCTGGATGCTCATATTGGTTCCTACATATTCTATGAAGATCTTTATCGGTCAAACCGCATAACAACATACGTTGTTCCCTTTGTCATCGGTATGTTACTTGCCCAAGATTCGATCGTAGGTATCCTCATACCTAGTTCAATCTCGTTACCGGCAAGTCTCTTTACTCGTTCCGTAATGCATCATCCTGCAACTAACTCATTAGTCACAATGCTTGCAAGGCTTATAGTGATGTGCATTACCGAGAGGGCCCAGAGACACCTCTCCGATACACGGAGTGACAAATCCTAATCTTGATCTATGCCAACTCAACAAACACCATCGGAGACACTTGTAGAGCATCTTTATAATCACCCAGTTACGTTCTGACGTTTGATAGCACACAAGGTGTTCCTCCGGTATTCGGGAGTTGCATAATCTCATAGTCTGAGGAACATGTATAAGTCATGAAGAAAGCAGTAGCAATGAAACTGTAACGATCATCGTGCTAAGCTAACGGATGGGTCAAGTCAATCACATCATTCTCTAATGATGTGATCCCGCTTATCAAATGACAACTCTTTGTCCATGGCTAGGAAACTTAACCATCTTTGATTAATGAGCTAGTCAAGTAGAGGCATACTAGTGACTCTCTGTTTGTCTATCTATTCACACATGTACTAAGTTTCCGGTTAATACAATTCTAGCATGAATAATAAACATTTGTCATGATATAAGGAAATATAAATAACAACTTTATTATTGCCTCCAGGGCATATTTCCTTCAAGAACATGGTGCTACTTTGAAGCACAAGTGTGGAAAAAAGGATAGTAACATTGCCCCTTCTCTCTTTTTCTCTCATTTTATTTATTTATTTCCTCACACAGGACAATGCTCTAATAATGATGATCCTCACACTTCTATTTATTTACAACTCAAAAATTACAACTCGATACTAGAATAAAAATATGACTCTATGTGAATGCCTCCGACGGTGTACCGGGATGTGCAATGATTCAAGAGTGACATGTATAAAAAATTATGAGCGGTGGCTTTGCCACAAATATGATGTCAACTACATGATCATGCAAGGCAATATTACAATGATGAAACGTGTCATAATAAATGGAACGGTGGAAAGTTGCATGGCAACATATCTCGGAATGGCTATGGAAATGCCATAATAGGTAGGTATGGTGGCTGTTTTGAGGAAGATATAAGGAGGCTTATGTGTGATAGAGCATATCATATCACGGGGCTTGGATGCACCGGCGAAGTTTGCACCAACTCTCGAGGTGAGAAAGGGCAATGCATGGTACCGAAGAGGCTAGCAATGATGAAAGGGTGAGAGTGCGTATAATCCATGGACTCAACATTAGTCATAAATAACTCACATACTTATTGCAAAAATCTACAAGTCATCAAAAACCAAGCACTACACTCATGCTCCTAGGGGGATAGATTGGTAGGAAAAGACCATCGCTCGTCCCCGACCGCCACTCATAAGGAGGACAATCAAAGAAACACCTCATGCTTCAAATTTGTTACACAACGGTTACCATACGTGCATGCTACGGGACTTGCAAACCTCAACACAAGTATTTCTCAAATTCACAAATACTCAACTAGCATGACTCTAATATCACCATCTTCATATCTCAAAACAATCATCAAGTATCAAACTTCTCATAGTATTCAATGCACTCTATATTAAAGTTTTTATTATACCCATCTTGGATGCCTATCATATTAGGACTAATTTCATAACCAAAGCAAATTACCATCCTGTTCTAAAAGACTCTCAAAATAATATAAGTGAAGCATGAGAGATCAATAATTTCTATAAAATAAAACCACCACCGTGCTCTAAAAAGATATAAGTGAAGCACTAGAGCAAAATTATCTAGCTTAAAAGATATAAGTGAAGCACATAGATTATTCTAATAAATTCCCATTCATGTGTGTCTCTCCCAAAAGGTGTGTACAGTAAGGATGATTGTGGTAAAATAAAAAGCAAGGACTCAAATCATACAAGACGCTCCAAGCAAAACACATATCATGTGGTGAATAAAAATACAGCCTCAAGTAAAGTTACCGATAGAAGAAGACGAAAGAGGGGATGCCTTCTGGGTCATCCTCAAGCTTAGGCTTTTGGTTGTCCTTGAATTTTACCTTGGGGTGCCATGGGCATCCCCAAGCCTAGGATCTTGCCACTCCTTGTTCCAAAATCCATCAAATCTTTACCCAAAAACTTGAAAACTTCACAACACAAAACTCAACAGAAAATTTCATGAGCTCCGTTAGTATAAGAAAACAAATCACCACTTTAAGGTACTGTAATGAACTCATTCTTTATTTATATTGGTGTTAAACCTACTGTATTCCAACTTCTCTATGGTTCATACCCCCGGTACTAGCCATACATTCATCAAAATAAGCAAACAACACACGAAAAACAGAATCTGTCAAAAACAGAACAGTCTGTAGAAATCTGGAGGTTTCGAATACTTCTGTAACTCCAAAAATTCTTAAAAATTAGTAAGACCTAAATAATTTGCATATTGATCGACTACAGTTGGAATTGGTATTTTATCACTCTCTTGTAAAAAATTAAAATAATTCTCGCGAGCGCATACTTTCTATTTTTTCAACAAGATCAAACAACAATCACCCAAGAAGATCCTAAAGGCTTTACTTGGCACAAACACTAACTAAAACATAAAAAACACAATCATAACAGAGGATAGATGATTTATTTATTACTAATCAGGAACAAAAAGCAAGGAACAAAAATAAAATTGGGTTGCCTCCCAACAAGCGCTATCATTTAACGCCCCTAGCTAGGCATAAAAGCAAGAATATTTCTAGGTATTGTCATCTCTGGTATGCAATCCATAAGTGGATCTCATAATAGATTCATAAGGTAATTGAATTTCTTTCTAAGAAAGTGTTCCATGTCTTTCCTTAACGGAAAATGGAATCTAACATTTCCTTCTTTCATGTCAATAATTGCACCAATCGTTCTAAGGAAAGGTCTACCAAGAATAATAGGACATGTAGGATTGCAATCTATATCAAGAACAATGAAATCTACGGGCACATAATTCATATTTCCAACAATAAGAACATCATTAATTCTTCCTATAGGTTTCTTAACGGTGGAATTCGCAAGGTGCAAATTTAAGGACAATCATCAAATTCACGGAAACCTAACACATCACACAAAGTTTTTGGAATCATGGAAACACTAGCACCCAAATCACATAAAGCATAACATTCATGATCTTTAATCTTAATTTTAATAGTAAGTTCCCACTCATCATAAAGTTTTCTAGGGATAGAAACTTCTAATTCAAGCTTTTCTTCATAAGATTGCATTAAAGCATCAACGATATGTTTAGTAAAAGCCTTATTTTGATCATAAGCATGAGGAGAATTTAACACGGATTGCAACAAGGAAATACAATCTATCAAAGAGCAATTATCATAATTAAATTCCTTGAAATCCAAAATAATGGGTTCATTGCTATATAAAGTTTTGACCTCTTCAATCCCACTTTTATTAATTTTAGCATCAAGATCTAAAAACTCCGAATCGTTGGGACGCCTTCTAACTAAAGTTGACTCATCTCCAGTCCCATCTTTATCAAGATTCATATTGGAAAAAAAAGATTTGACAGGAGACACATCAATCACTTTTGGATCTTCATCATTATTATCATGAAAACTAGAAGAACACGCTTTTACAAAGCAATCTTTTTTAGCACGCATCCTAGCGGTTCTTTCTTTGCATTCATCAATGGAAATTCTCATGGATTTGAGAGACTCATTGATATCATGCTTGGGTGGAATAGATCTAAGTTTCAAAGAATCAACATCAAGAGAAATTCTATCTACGTTCCTAGCCAACTCATCAATCTTAAGCAATTTTTCTTCAATCAAAGCATTGACATTCTTTTGCGAATTCATAAATTCTTTAACACTAGTCTCAAAATCAGGGGGAATCTTATTAAAATTTCCATAAGAGTTGTTGTAGGAATTACCATAATTATTAGAGGAATTATTAGGAAACGGTCTAGAATGAAAATTTCCTCTATATGCGTTGTTAACAAAATTGTTCCTACCAACAAAATTCACATCCATAGATTCATTATTTTTCTCAATCAAAGTGGACAAAGGCATATCATTAGGATCAGAAGAAACACTCTTATTAGCAAACAATTTCATAAGTTCATCATCTTTCCACTCAAAATATTAATCTCTTCAATCGCATGAACCTTTTTACTAGTGGATCTTTCAGTATGCCATTGAGAATAATTAACCATAATATTATCTAGGACTTTAATAGCTTCTCCTAAAGTGATTTCCATAAAAGTGCCTCCCACGGCCGAATCTAAAAGATTTCTAGAAGCAAAATTCAATCCGGCATAAAATTTATTTATAATCATCCATAAATTCAAACCATGTGTAGGGCAATTACGTATCATTAATTTCATCATTTCCCAAGCTTGTGCAACATGTTCATGATCAAGTTTCTTAAAATTCATAATATCGTTTCTAAGAGAGATGATCTTAGCAGGAGGAGAATATTTAGAGATAAAATCATCTTTGCACTTATTCCATGAATCAATACTATTTTTAGGCAAAGAAGAGAACCAAGTTTTAGCACAATATCTAAGAGAAAACGGAAATAGCTTCAATTTAACAATATCATTGTCCACATATTTCTTCTTTTGCATATCACACAAATCAACAAAGTTGTTTAGATGGGTAGCGGCATCTTCACTAGGATGGCCAGAAAATTGATCTTTCATGACAAGATTCAACAAAGCAGCATTAATTTCACAAGATTCAGCATCGGTAATAGGAGCAATCGGAGTGCTAATAAAATCATTGTTGTTGGTATTGGAGAAGTCACACATTTAGTATTATCTTGAGCCATCGTGACAAACAATCAATCCAACACACAATCACACAAGAAGCGAGCGAAAAGAGGCGAATGGAAAAAAGGGGCGAATAAAACAGCAAAGCTGAAGTGGGGGAGAGGAAAATGAGAGGCAAATGGCAAATAATGTAATGCGAGTGAGAAGAGTTTGTGATGGGTATTTGGTATGTATTGACTTGAGCGTAGATCTCCCCGACAACGGCGCTAGAAATCCTTCTTGCTACCTCTTGAGCATGCGTTGGTTTTCCCTTGAAGAGGAAAGGGTGATGCAGCAAAGTAGCGTAAGTATTTCCCTCAGTTTTTGAGAACCAAGGTATCAATCCAGTAGGAGACTATGTTGGGGAACATAGTAATTTCAAAAAATTTCCTACGCACACGCAAGATCATGGTGATGCATAGCAACGAGAGGGGAGAGTGTTGTCTACGTACCTTTGTAGACCGAAAGCGGAAGCGTTAGCACAATGCGGTTGATGTAGTCATACGTCTTCACGATCCGACCGATCAAGTACCGAACGTACGTCACCTCCGAGTTCAGCACACGTTCAACCCGATGACGTCCCTCGAACTCCAATCCAGCCGAGTGTTGAGGGAGAGTTTCGTCAGCACGACGGTGTGGTGACGATGTTGATGTTCTACCGATGCAGGGCTTCGCCTAAGCACCGCTACAGTATTATTGAGGTGGACTATGGTGGAGGGGGCACTGCACACGGCTAAAAGATCAAACAGATCAATTGTTGTGTCTATGGGGTGCCCCCCGCCCCCGTATATAAAGGAGCAAGGGGGGTGCGGCCGGCCAGGGAGAGGGCGCGCCAGGAGGAGTCCTACTCCCATCGGGAGTAGGACTCCCCCCTTTCCTAGTTGGAATATGATTCGGGAGGGGGAAAGAGGAGGGAGAGAAGGAAGGGGGGCGCCGCCCCCTCTCCTTGTCCTATTCAGACTAGGGGGGAGGGGCGCGTGGCCCAGCCCTGGCCGCCTCTCCTCTTCTCTGTAAAGGCCCACTAAGGCCCATTTACCTCCCGGGGGGTTCCGGTAACCTCCCAGTACTCCGGTAAAATCCCGATTTCACCCGGAACACTTCCGATATCCAAACATAGGCTTCCAATATATCAATCTTCATGTCTCGACCATTTTGAGACTCCTCGTCATGTCCGTGATCATATCCGGGACTCCGAACAACCTTCGGTACATCAAAACATATAAACTCATAATATAACTGTCATCGTAACGTTAAGCGTGCGGACCCTACGGGTTCGAGAACTATGTAGACATGACCGAGACACGTCTCCGGTCAATAACCAATAGCGGAACCTGGATGCTCATATTGGCTCCCACATATTCTACGAAGATCTTTATCGGTCAAACTGCATAACAACATACGTTGTTCCCTTTGTCATTGGTATGTTACTTGCCCGAGATTCGATCGTCGGTATCTCAATACCTAGTTCAATCTCGTTACCGGCAAGTCTCTTTACTCGTTCCGTAATACATCATACCACAACTAACTCATTAGTTGCAATGCTTGCAAGGCTTAAGTGATGTGTATTACCGAGAGGGCCCAGAGATACCTCCCCGACAATCGGAGTGACAAATCCTAATCTCGAAATACGCCAACCCAACAAGTACCTTTGGAGACACCTGTAGAGCACCTTTATAATCACCCAGTTATGTTGTGACGTTTGGTAGCACACAAAGTGTTCCTCCGGTAAACGGGAGTTGCATAATCTCATAGTCATAGGAACATGTATAAGTCATGAAGAAAGCAATAGTAGAATACTAAACGATCGTGTGCTAAGCTAATGGAATGGGTCATGTCAATAACATCATTCTCCTAATGATGTGACCCCGTTAATCAAATGACAACTCATGTCTATGGTTAGGAAACATAACCATCTTTGATCAACGAGCTAGTCAAGTAGAGGCATACTAGTGACAATCTGTTTCCGGTTAATACAATTCTAGCATGAATAATAAACATTTATCATGATATAAGGAAATAAATAATAACTTTATTATTGCCTCTAGGACATATTTCCTTCAGACTACACGCAAGTCGCCTAGTACCTACACAAACAATCAAGAACCTTGCAACCAACGCGATAACGGGGTTGTCAATCCCTTCACGACCACTTGCAAAAGTGAGATCTGATAAAGATAATAAGATACATATTTTTGATATTTTTGTTGTATAGATTGAAAAGTAAAGATTGCAAAATAAAATAAATAGTAAACTAGAATTGTAGATCGGAAACTTATATGATATAAAATAGACCCGGGGGCCATAGGTTTCACTAGTGGCTTCTCTCATGATAGCATGTATTACGATGGGTGAACAAATTACTGCCGAGAAATTGATAGAAAAGCGCATAGTTATGAGAATATCTAGGCATGATTATGAAATATAGGCATCACGTCTGAGTTAAGTAGACCGAAACGATTCTGCATCTACTAATATTACTCCACACATCGACCGCTATCTAGCGTGCATCTAGAGTATTAAGTTCATAAGAACAGAGTAATGCTTTAGGCAAGATGACATGATGTAGAGGGATTAACTCAAGCAATATGATATAAACCCCATCTTTTTATCCTCGATGGCAACAATACAATACGTGCCTTGCTGCCCCTACTGTCACTGGGAAATGGGACCACAAGATTGAACCCAAAGCTAAGCACTTCTCCCATTGCAAGAAAGATCAATCTAGTAGGCCAAACTAAACCGATAATTCGAAGAGACTTGCAAAGATATCAAATCATGCATATAAGAATTCAGAGAAGAACCAAATATTGTTCATAGATAAACTTGATCATAAATCCACAATTCATCGGATCTCGGCAAACACACCGCAAAAGAATATTACATCGAATAGATCTCCAAGAACATCAAGGAGAACTTTGCATTGAAGATCAAAGAGAGAGAAGAAGCCATCTAGCTATTAACTATGGACCCAAAGGTCTGTGGTAAACTACTCACGCATCATCGGAGAGGCTATGGTGTTGATGTAGAAGCCCTCCGTGATCGAATCCCCCTATGGTAGATCGCCGGAAAAGGCCCCCAGATGGGATCTCACGGGTACAGAAGGTTGCAGTGGTGGAAAAGTGGTTTCGTGGCTCTCTTGGATGTTTTTAGGGTATAAGAGTATATATAGGCGAAAGAAGTACGTCGGTGGAGCTCCGTGGGGCCCATGAGGGTGGGGGGCGCGCCTACCCCCTGGGCGCACCCCCTGCCTCGTGGAAGCTTCACGGACTTCTTGACTTGTACTCCAAGTCTCCTGGGTTGCATTTGTTCCAAGAAAGATCCTCGCGAAGGTTTCGTTCCGTTTGATATTCCTTTTCTGCGAAACACTGAAATAGGCAAAAAACAGAAATTGGCACTGGGCCTTCAGTTAATAGGTTAGTCCCAAAAATAATATAAAAGTGCATATTAAAGCCCATTAAACATCCAAAACAGATAATATAATAGCATGGAACAATCAAAAATTATAGATACGTTGGAGACGTATCAAGACACATTTCTCCGATTTGGGTTCGAGCTTATCAGGTTGAAGCTTTTTCACATAAGCATCGCAGCCCCAAACTTTAAGAAATGACAACTTGGGTTTCTTGCCAAACCACAGTTCATATGGTGTTGTCTCAACGGATTTCGATGGTGCCCTATTTAACGTGAATGTAGCCGTATCTAAAGCATAACCCCAAAACGATAGTGGTAAATCAGTAAGAGACATCATAGATATCACCATATCTAATAAAGTGCGGTTACGATGTTCGGACACACCATTATGCTGTGGTGTTCCATGTGGCGTGAGTTGTGAAACTATTCCACATTATTTCAAATGAAGACCAAACTCATAACTCAAATATTCACCTACGATCAGATCGTAGAAACTTTATTTTCTTGTTACGATGATTGTCAGGGGGATGGACCCCGGGCAGGCAACGGAACCCGGATCCTCTTCAAAAATTACAGGGTTGACACTGCCCCTCAATACCGGCACGCGCTTGGTCAGGTCGCTCGACCCGGCCAAGCCTCGCAAGCCGGCCAGACTAGCTGACCCGGCAAGACGCGTCGACTCGGCCTCAACAACTAGCGCAAGACAGTCGAACCCGGCATGAGCAAAGCCTTGTCAACAAGCCAGCACCACCCGTGGCGTGCTACGCAATCCAGCCATGGGTCAACTCCCGTCCCATCCATGCCGTATGATGGGACGGGACTTCAATCAATGATGACCGAGGCAATAGTGCCCCGCCCATGCCTCTGGTCAGCGGGTACGTAGCAACAGTGCCCCTCACCTACCCACCGACCAGGGCCGGCTGGCTACAGTGCCCCGCCTTCACCGCTGACAACAGCAAGCGATGACTTGACGTAGAGCACTATACGCGACTCGACTTGGCCACACCCTGACGATCGACAAGACGGTGCACAGTCCCCCTAGGCATGCGGGGCCCGCACCTAGGGGAACCCGGCGAACCACAAGCCCTCAGTGGGACCTAGCCCGGGTTCCCGGACACCGACAATACGGACCCACCGACTTGTAACATTACCATTGTACCCCCGGGGGGTTGGACTATAAAACCCCCCGGGAGCCCGCGATCACAACACAATAGAGCGAAGAGAGCTCATTCCATCACACACACCTAGTTAGCAACACCCAAGGAGAGGGAACTGCCTAAGCCTTGGCCAGCTTCCTTCCTCCTCCATACAGCTCCAGAAGCAACATTGTACTATCGATTATCCAACTACACTCAGCAGGACTAGGGGTATTATCTCTCCGGAGAGCCCTGAACCTGGGTATGTCCAGCGTCCCACGCCCGCTCATGCCAACCTCGCCTCTGGAGTCCACCAGCGCCCTCGAGCCTCCTCCTCTCTTTAGCCATCCCTTGGCATCTGCCGTGCGCTCGCCACGACAGTTGGCGCCCACCATGGGGCAGCTCGAGGAACTGGCCGGGAACATGCTTCAGACGGGGCCCTTCTCCTACACCGACGAGTCCGTCACGCTGGCGGACGACGTTGTCGGCGCGCTTGTCGCCTCCTTCGCTGCGCTGTGCATCTCCGATACGTTCGCGGCCGACGAGTACCCCAGCGAGATGCTCAGCTACTCTGATTCTCCCCCTCCCTTGGCGGCGACATTTTCACCGGGGCAATGGACGTCCACGTGGAGGTCTTTGTCACCGGTGACGGCGCCTCCTCCTCGTTGAGCAAGACGAGGAAGGCTGCCGAAGCCAGGGCCGCAGCGGAACGGATCGAGCCGTCTGATCCGTTGCGCGCCATGATGAGGAGCCTCCGCATCCCCATCGGCACCAACGTCGATGCCACAAACGTCGCCGAGGCCCGAACCCAGCTCGAGGAAAGGCGCTAGCAGATGCTGGAGCTGTCCGAGACGCTCGCCGCCACTCAGCGTCGTCTGGACGCCGCTCAGCTGGAGCACGATGCCGCCTACGGATTCACGCCCGCCGCGGCCGACCCAAGCCGGGTCACCGATGTGCGTGCCCGGGGAGGAGCGATCGGCCGGGCCCTCGACGCCGTCCCAACCGTCTATGAGACCCCAGCGAAGAACATGCGCGCTGCCCAGGCAGCCGTAGCCGGCCTGGACCAGCTCATGGGTGAGGAGCTGAAAGAGCGCATCGGGCGGATGCACGAACTCCTCCACGCCGCCAACACCCAGCAGGACCGCCTCAACCAGCTCGCCAAGCTGGCGGGATCCGGCTCCGCCCGCCTTGGCGGGTCCGACGAACTTCTGCACACCGCTTCCTCGCCCCCCGGCGAGGCGCACTCCAGACGAGCCCGGACTCAGCGCGACCCAGCAGCTGCAGCCGCCGGTGGATTGGGCGACGAGCCCGTCCTAGAGATCCAGCACGGACCCGACCCACATGGCCGGTGTCCGGCTCCAACCGACCTGGCCCCCCGTGGCCTGGCCGCAAGTCGACTCAGCCCGCGCGCCATCGACGATGCCAACGCTCGCCACTGACTTGATCGGCTCGCTCACTCCCTGGAGATGGAGGAGAGTGGCGCTATCGGGCCGGCGTGCTTCGGCCCCCGCATTCGGGAGGAGCCCTTCCCCAAAGGATTCATGCTCCCCAGCGACACCCCCAAGTATAATGGGACGGTGAAGCCAGAAGACGGGCTCACCGACTACTCCACGGCCATTGGCATCACCGGTGCCAATCGTCGTCTCGCCGTGCGCTACACACCGCTCATGCTCCAAGGGTCGTCCCGCACATTGTTGAACAGCCTGCCGATGGGTAGCATCAACACGTGGGTGGACTTCGAGGAGGCCTTCATCCGCAATTTCACGGGGACCTACAAGCGACCCAGCCGCCCTAGCCAGCTCGCCATGTGCGTGCAGGGACCTACGGAGATCGACCGCGAGTACCTCGCACGCTGGACCGAGCTCCGGAACAGATGCGAGGGCGTCCATGAAGTCTAGGCGATCCAGTACTTCGTCAATGGGTGCCGAGACGGCACCCTCCTCAAGCACAAGCTCTTACGCTCCGAGCCGGCCACCATGGCCGCGCTCATGGTGACGGCGGACAAGTACGCCAACGCCGATTCCGCCATGAAGATCCAGGTGGCGCTGGATGAAGCCGGCAAGGCGAAGCTGGTTCCCCCTCCGAAGTCGGCCGGTGAAAGCAGCCGACAGTAGCATCACCAGAACAACAAGTGCAAGGCCGACCAGCCGGCGCCGCGTCGCGACAACCAGCTCATCGCGGCCGCCGAGCCGCGGCGGACCCGGTGGCGAAGCGCCGACAAACTGGCAAGACGGCATGGCAACCCGCCATGAGCTTCGAGCAGATGCTCGACGCCCCGTGCAAGCACCACAGTGGCGCAAAACCCTCCACGCACATGCTTCGGCAGTGCGCCATCACCAAGCGCATCATGAGGGGCGACGTCCCGCCCCCTCCGGCTCCGGCTCCAAGCGCGGGACAGCCGCCTCCGCCTCCACTGCCGCCTCCAGCTGGCGGCGCGATGCGCAACGACGCCTACCCAGACCATAATGCAGCCTACGTCGTCTTCACTAGCCTCGGCGATGACAAGCGCAGCGAGCGCCTCCTTCGGCAGGAGGTGAACACCGTCGTCCCGGCCAAGCTGGAGTTCATGCATTGGTCGGATCGCCCGATCACCTGGACCCGGAAGGATCACCCGGCAGTCATGCCGAGTCCGGGTGGTTACGCCCTCGTCCTCAACCCCACCATCATCGCGCGACGCACATGCAAGTTCTCCCGAGTCCTCATCAACAGTGGCAGCAGCATCAACATCCTCTACCGCGACACGATGACCAAGCTCGGCCTCAAGGCCGAGGACCTGGAGCCGACCCGAACGATCTTCCAAGCAATCATGCCCGGCCTCTCCCACGCCCCATTGGCCAGGTCCAGCTAGATGTCCTGTTCGGTGACAGCAGCCACTTCCGGTGCAAACCGATCTGGTTCGAGGTGGTGGACCTGTCCAGCGCGTATCACGCGTTGCTGGGTCGGCCCGCACTCGCCAAGTTCATGGTGGTTCCCCACTACGCATACCTGAAGATGAAGATGCCAGCTCCCAAGGGCCTCATCACCATCACCGGCGATTACCGCAAGTCCCTGGAGTGCGCCCGAGACGGTGCCAAGTTGGCCGAGTCGCTGGTCATTGCCGAGGAGCGACGCCAGCTCGATCGGATCGTCGCCCTGGCAGGCGAGGCCTCCGCCGCGTTGATCCCGACCTGGGACCTGGCCGACGAGGCCGCCTTCAAGCCCTCCAAGGAGATCAAGAAAGTGAAGCTCAACCCAGAAGACCCCAGCTGCAGCAAGTACGTCGTCCTAGGTGCCCGCCTCGACAACAAATAGGAAGGCGGGCTTGTCGACTTCCTCCGTGAGAATCGGGATATCTTCGCATGGACCCCCAAGGACATGCCGGGTATCCCGAGGAAGTACGCCAAGCACAAACTTCACGTTCGCAAGGACGCCAAGTCTGTCTGTCAACCCCTATGACGATTTTCCAAAGAAAAGAGAAGAACCATTTGTGAAGAGGTCGCCAAGCTTTTGGCAGCCGGCTTCATAATGGAAGTGTTTCACCTCGAGTGGCTGGCCAATCCAGTCCTTGTCCTGAAGAAGAACAAGACCTGGCGCATGCGTATAGACTACACCAGCCTCAACAAGGCCTGTTCCAAGGACCCGTTCGCCCTCCCGCGGATCGACCAAGTCATCGACTCGACCGCCGGGTGTGAGCTCCTGTCCTTCCTGGACGCTTACTCCGGCTACCACCAGATCAAGCCGGACCCGACCGACGCCCTGAAGACGTCCTTCATCACGCCCTTTGGGGCGTATTGCTACATCACCATGTCGTTCGGCTTGAAGAACGCCGGCGCCACCTTCCAGCGCTGCATGCAGAAATGCCTGCTGCCGCAACTCGGCCGCAATATCCATGTGTACGTGGACGACATCGTGGTAAAGACCAAGCATCACCTCACGCTCCTCGACGATTTGAAGGAAACATTCGCCAACCTCCGCGAATACAAGGTCAAGCTCAACTCGAAAAAATGCGTCTTCGGTGTCCCGGCCGGAAAGCTACTCGGCTTCCTCGTCTCGGAATGCGGCATTGAGGTGAACCCGAAGAAAATCAAGGCCATCGAGCGCATGCGCAAGCCGGCTTGGCTGCGCGATGTCCAGAAGTTCACCGGATGCTTGGGCTCGGTCAGCCGGTTTCTAAGCCGGCTGGGCGAGAGGGCGCTACCCCTGTACCAGCTGATGAAGAAGACGAGCCCGTTCGAATGGAACGGCAAGGCAGACGAGGCCTTCCAAGACCTCAAGCGCATGCTCTCCACCACACCAGTCCTGTCCGTGCCGACTGACAAGGAGCCGCTGCTGCTCTACATAGCCGCGACATCGCGGGCGGTCAACACGGTGCTGGTGGTCAAGCGACCAGAGAAGGGCAAGATCCAAGCCGTCTAGCGCCCAGTCTACTATCTGAGCGAGGTGCTCTCCAACTCCAAGCAAAACTACCCGCACTACCAGAAGATGTGTTACGGCGTGTACCTCACCGCCAAGAAGCTGAAGCAGTATTTCCAAGAGCACATTGTCACCGTGGTCAGCACGACGCCTATCGGAGAAATCATCGGGTGCCGGGACGCCTCTGGCCGGGTTGCCAAGTGGGCGATCCAGCTAGCCGGCCACACCATTCTCTACGAGCCCCACACCACGATCAAGTCTCAAGCCTTGGCCAACTTCCTCATTGACTGGACCGAGACCCAGTACTTGCCGCCGCCTCCCGACTCGACGCATTGGCGCATGCACTTCGACGGGTCCAAGATGCGACTCGGTTTTGGGGCCGGCATCGTACTGTCATCCCCAAAGGGCGACCAGCTCCGCTAAGCGCTCCAGATCCACTTCACCGCCTCCAACAACGTCGCCGAGTACGAAGCCCTTGTGCACGGCCTCCGGCTTGCCAAGGAACTCGGCATTCGACGCATCCTGTGCTACAGCGACTCGGACCTGGTGGTGCAGCAGTGCTCTGGCGAATGGGATGCCCGCGACTCCAACATGGCAAGCTACCGCTTCCTCGTACAGAAGCTGTCCGGATCCTTCAAGGGTTGCGAGTTCCTCCACGTCCCGCTCGCAGAGAACGAAGCAACCAACATGCTCGCCAAGATCGCCTCGTCTCGACAAGCCATCCCGTCCGGCATCTCCCCCGAGCACCTGCGCAAGCCGTCCGTCAAGCCATCGCTGGACTCCGAGTCCATCCACGTTCCAGACGACCCGGCCGCACCTCAACCCGGCCCGGGGACTGCCGAACCCGGCCCGGGGACTGCTGAACCCGGCCCAGGGACTGCTCAACCCGGCCCAAGGGCTGCTCAGCTTGACTCGGACACCATCATCCCAGACCCCGCCGTTGCCATACCCGACCCGGGGGCTGCTCAACCCGGCTCGGGGGCTGCCGACTCGGAACCCACCCTGGTGTCCATCTTTGTCGTGGTTACGGCTCCATCTTGGGCCCTCCCAATATTAGAATTTTTGGAGAACGGGGTTCTCCCCATGGACGAGACCGAAGTTCGACAAGTGCAACACCGGGCGTCCGCTTACAGCATCATCAACAATGAGCTCGTCAAGCGCAGCTCCACCGGCGTGTTCCAGCGTTGCATCGAGCAGGAATGAGGCATCGACATCCTCCGCGACATACACCAGGGCGAGTGCGGGCACCACGCCGCGTCACGATCCCTGGTGGCCAAGGCGTTTCGCCACGGTTTCTACTGGCCCACGGCCCTCCAAGATGCCGAGTCACTCGTCCTCAAGTGTGAGGGATGCCAGCGCTTCAGCAAACGCAGCCACCAGCCGGCGTCAGCACTCTGCACCATACCGATCGCCTGGCCCTTCATGGTCTAGGGACTCGACATGGCGGGACTCTTCAAAACCGCTTGAGGTGGCATGACGCACTTGCTGGTGGCAGTGGACAAATTCACCAAGTGGATCGAGGCAAGACCAATCAAGAAACTGGATGGGCCAACAGCCGTTCGGTTCATCAAGGACATAGCGGTGCGCTACGGCATGCCGAACATCATCATCACCGACAACAACACCAACTTCGCCAAGGGCGCACTCGAACAATACTGCTCCGCCTCCGGCATCCGCCTCGTCCTGGCCTCCGTTCCGCATCCGCAGTCCAACGGGCAGGTCGAGCGGGCCAATGGACTCATCTTGTCCGGCGTCAAGCCGCGACTCGTCGAGTCACTCATCCGCTCTCCCGGCAGCTGGCTTGACGAGTTGCCAGCCGTTCTCTGGAGTCTACGCACCATGCCGAATCGGTCGACCGGGTTCACCCTGTTCTTCCTCGTCTACGGAGCCGAAGCTGTCATCCCGACCGATGTCGAGTTCGACTCGCCGTGCGTCGCGATGTACACCAAAGCCGAAGCCAGAGAAGCTCGCGAAGATGGCGTCGACCTGCTCGAAGAAGCATGCCTCCTGGCACTCAGTCGCTCGGCCATCTACCAGCAAGGCTCGAGGCATTACCACAGCAAGAAGATCAAACCCCTCGCGTTCGGCGAGGGCGACCTCGTCCTCCGACTCATCCAAGAGCAGGCAGGCCAGCACAAGTTGTCCCCTCCATGGGAGATCCCATTCATCATGAGCAGGGCCTTGCGCGACCGCAACGCCTACTACCTCATCGACGCACGCAAGTCAAGGAAGCACAAGAAGGACACCGCCGGTGAAGAAACGACCCGGCCGTGCAACGCGGAACTCCTCCGCCCGTTTTACAGTTAGCCGCATGAGCGTATGTATCATCGCCTTTTGTAAACACATGATACTACGGGGTCCTCGAACAAGACTCAGGGGCTGCCTTTTGTCGACCAATTTATTGTGTCCTATTTTCTTGCATCACTATACCACTGAACCCGGCCATCGGTCCGACTCGCTCGACCCGGGGGCTCGGGGGCTGGCCGGCTCGGTTGCCACCCCGCCACCTTACTTGGTGATTCCTGATAAAGTTAGGATGCTGCGGCCCCCACTTCGCCATATATCCAGAGATCCAGCTTTGGCAGTCGGCTGGGAAGCACAACGGGCCAAAACTCCTTTACGCTTCATACACTAAGTCAAAGGCTGCCGGGTCGATCAACCCGGCCCGCCATTCATCGAATGAACAGCCGCACGATCAGCTGCTCGCCAGCCGGCTTCGCCGGATTGCCGCCAGCCAGCCCAGTGGGTGTTTCGCTCGCGCTCAACGTTTCAAGGGACCCAAGTCCTACGCGCTCCTCTCAAAGAACCAAACTCCTTGTCACGGACCAGAGCCTTGGCCGTCTGACTCGTGGGGGGGGGGAGGTTTGAGAAAGGAAAAAACGCATGAAATCGGTCCAAAAAATGGAAGGCAAAAAGCGAAAGCACCCACGACATTTACACAAATATTTAAGGAAAGGCCCACGACCCGAGTTCATTACACCCTAAAAACCCCCAATGGGTGGGTGGACCTACTATTTAACAAATTTTACAAAGTGTCTCAGGCATCTCCAGCGCCGCGTTATGACGTCGACGGCTCTCCCCTGGCGGCCTCCGGGTCCAGCGAGGCGCCGGTGTCCTCCTCAGCACCTGCATCGCGGTAGACGCCCGTCTCCTCCGAGCTCCCCTCCGGATCGTGGAGGAGCAAGGCGCAGTCTTCACCATCCATGGCCCTGCCGTCTTTCGTCCGCTCCGGATGGAACTCGTCGTGGAAGGCGAAATGGGCGATGTAGCTGGCCCGAGAGGTGATCCAGCCGGCTTGCTGCTGCAAGTGCTGCTCCGAACCGGCCCGTTGGCCCATCAACGCGTCGAGCTGCAGGTCTGGATGCCAGGACAGCGTGAGCCAGAGCGCCATCTCAGCACCGGCACGAGCGGCGGAGACGCGCCACTCGCCAAGCCGGTCCGACCCCATCTCCAACCAACGCGCCAAGTGCGAGAAGCTGATCGGTTCGACAGAGCCCGGCCATAGGGCCGCCGTCATCGCGGTGCCGGCCTAGGACAGCCGCCCCAACTGCGCTCCCAGGACCTGCAGGTGGGCCTCAACGGCGGCGATGATCTCCGGGAAGGTCCAGGCCACCCTCGGATCCGTCCCGGACCTAACGACGCCGGTCGGGTCATGCTGATGGCGGACGACTTCCTCCGCCAGCCTCTACATCTCCGGGAAGGCTCCTGCCGCAAAGGAAGAAGCAAGTTAGAAGAAGAACAACAAGGAAGAAAGGCCGGATCCCGACCCGGCGAACGACAAGAAAAAGCACTTACTTGAGGAGGACTCTTCCAGGTGCTGCGCTTCAAGCAATGTACCATGCCGCTCCTGTTCGATGGCGCGATCTAGCTCCTTGAGCGCCTTCTCCAGGTCGGCCGCCTTGTCAAGGGCCGCCTTCAGCTCGACGTCCTTGTCTTCGGCCGCCTTCTCGGCCGCCTCGCGGCGATGGGCGTCATCCTGACGGGCCCCCTCAGCCGTGGTGACCTGCTCCCGCAGGCGATCCACCTCGGCCTGGAGCCGGCCCTTGTCGTCGGCCAGCTGGCCGCGCTGCTGGTCTGCCTCCGCCAGGGCCTGCTGCGCCTCCACCACCTTGGCAGCTTCCGCCTTAAGGTGCTCCACCTCGGCCTCGAGGCGGCTCTTGTGAACCGCCAGTTGCTCACGGAGCCGGTTGGCCTCATCAAGAGACCGCTGAGCCATGACCGCCTCCGCCCTCGCTTGCGCTGCCTCGACGCCAAGACGGCTGGTGTCGGCAACGAGCCGGTCGTAGTGATGACCGGCATGGAGCAGACGAGTCCGCCAGGACAGCACCTCGGCTGCAAAAAGGAAGGACTCAGCAGAAGAAAAAAGCAAGACTTAAGATTTGGCCCAACTACTACGTAGTTGGCCCGAATCTCGGGGGCTACACCCAGTGGGTGCGCTAGCGCGCCCCCACTAGAAAAGAGCACAAGAAAATTATTAACTACGTCAGCATTGCGTCACTGTGATGTCAGCAGGTCAACAGGGGCTATTCCGGGTCAAACCTAACGTGTGGGGTCCACACGTCAGTGACACGGTGCTGGTTAGTGTCGTTGACAGGTGGGGTCGGGTCAGCGCTGACTAGGTCAAAGTCAAAGCCGACACGTGAGGCCACATGGTTATCACTAATCTAGACATAAAATTAGTCTAACCTAAACAGGCACAGGGGCCCAGGCAGTGGCTCTATGGGTGTTTAGAAGGATCATTAGCGCTAATTAAACCGGCGCCACATTAGCAGTTGACGCTGGCGACCACAGCAACGGCGGGGACTCGCCGGAGTTGCTCGGGACGGCGCTACAGAAGGTGGTTCGCGGCGGGGTTTGGCTCTACTGCGAGCTAGCATCTACATACATCCAATGGAGCAAGCGGGAGGAGCTGGGGTGGCCCGGAACGTTGACTGCAACAACGGCAGGCGGCGGCCGGAGTTGCACCTCGGCGGAACCGGCGTTGCAGGACGCGGACGAGCAAAGTAAAGGCCTGGGCAGCCTCCTGGGTTCACCAGGAGCTCGATTCGGTGCACGGCCGCAACCCGTTCGATCTCAGGCCGCGGCGGCGACAAGGCCATGCGGCGGCGAGCTTCGCTCATGGCGTGGAACGGTGCTACGGCATGGAGGAGAGCAAACGGAGAGAGGGAAAATGCAGTGGAGCTCACAGAGGATACGAGGGGATGGTCAGCGTGCTTGGTGAAGGCTTGGATGGAGCAAATCGACGATGACGGTCTAGAGCGGCCGAGGACGAAGACGAGGGTGGTGAGGACGTTGCAGGGCTTCCCAGCTCACTTGGTGCGGTGAGGAGGAAGAGAGGAACGAGGCGGAGCTTGTGGGCAGCTTCAGGGGGCGTAGGAGAGGTGGTGGCCATGGCTACGGCGAGCGGCGGCGGCGAACGCGCTCGGTGGTGCTGCGGGAGAGAGCAGAGGAGGGGGAGGGGGTCCAGGGAGAGAGCGAGGGGGTCGAGAGGGAGTGTGTGGCACTCGGGGCTGGCTCCAGAAGCGGCGGAAGCAGGAGGTGGCTCGTGCGGTGGCCACGCGCCTGTGTCCTTCTGTCAAAGGAGGAAGAAGACCCGGGAGCCCCTGGTGGGCTGGGCCAGATCAGGAGCTGGGCCGGCTCTGCTGCAGGTGAGAAGCCCAGGTGAGTCCTTCTCTCTCTCCCTTATTAATTGTTCTGTTTTTCTATTTTTGCTATTATGTTTTGATTTAGTTCAAAGACCAAACATTTTCAAAATTCATGAAATAATTGTGTGAATTAAATGGACTTATCCAAAGCTACACAACAATTTCAAGAATTATTGAACATATATTTATTATATAATAAATATAGATCCAATTCAAATATTTATTGGATTAATTGAAAGGCCAAAAATAATTGTTTCTGAGATTCTAGAAATATTGGTTTGAATTTTATCCCTTGCCAATATTTCCAGAGATTAACAGGAAAATTTTCTTGGACTCATTTGATGAGATTTAAATGTTGGTTATTTTTAGAGGTCTTCTGAGGCTTTTGAAAATTCCTCAATTCAAATTTCATTTGAATTTAAACATGATGCTCACATGAAGGGCTAGCCTAGTGCATACCAGAACTAGGGATGTGACAGCTTGTAACATCCCAAATTTTCAATTTGGAATGTTATACAATAGATCATCATTTCATATCATATTTATTCCATTTTGGTTGATCCTAGAAATTTCACGCAACTCAAGGACCCCCGGAGAGAGTTGGGGATTTCGTTATTTTCATATTTGAGTTGTCTCAAATTTTGAAAATAGGACCATTTGATTTTATTTATTTTATCTTCAATTATTTCTATTATAAAAATTATGAGAGAGGGAATAAAATGAGTTTCCCAAAATAAAGAAATATTGGGGATTTAATAAAAAAATCAAATAAGATTTATTAGGCTTTATTTGCTATTTTATTTGAATTTAGAAAAATGCGTGTTTTTCAAAATTGCATTTAGGCCTCAAATAAATGTTCATCCTGTGCGGCTTGATTTTAGAAGCCGGGGAAAATTTATTTCGGGATTATTGGAGTCCGTTTAGTATTCCTTTTGTTTTTTTCCGAGCGTAATTATTTAAAAAAAGTCCGAACCGACCTTGGGCCGTAACCGGCCAGGACTCCGCCTGGCCGGGCCTTCTTATAAGCGCCCCGAGGCCCCGACCAAGCCCAAGCCGCGCCCCCGCCTGAAACCCTAACCCTAGCCGCCCGCCGCCGCCGCCGCCACTCGCCGCCGTCGCCGTCGCCGCGCCGCGCCGCTCGCCCGCACCGCCACCCGCCCGCGCCGCACCGCCGCCGCCCGCCACCGCCCACCGGAGTGCCGCCGCGGCCGACATCGCCGCCGCCGCCGGAGCGCTACCGCCGCCGACATCGCCGCCCGCCGGATCCGCCGCCGGAGGTTGTCTCGCCGCCGCCGGTTTTTCTTGAAAAACCGTTCGGTTTTCCGACGGTTTTGTTCGTTTTTTAGTTTCGGTTTTTTAAATAGATCGGTTTTCTGGTTTATTTAATTAGCGAGCGTTCGTCCATTCGTTCGCTTTAACAAACGTTCGTCGTTTTTTCTTTTTCTCGGATTAAATTCGCGGTTTTTCTGATCGTGATTTCTGATCCGATTTTCGTTTTAGTCTAACTTTTCGCTCGTTTATCGGAATCAGGCGATTCAAGCGCCTGGAGTTTCGTCTCGAAACCCTCTTTCCATTTAACCAACTTAAACAAGTTTTTGCCACTGTAAAAATTGCCTTAGATCCAGAATAGTAAACGAAGCCTATTTCTTTTGCCGTTTGTCTTTCGTTGCTTCGTTCGATTTGATTCTTTTTGTCAATTGGAGTTCTTAAGTTGAACTTTCTGGTTAGATCTCTTATTTGAGTTTTACATGTGCATTTGTTGAGTACTTTTTGTATGCTTGTTTGTTTGCGATAGAGTACCCGGAGTGCGCCGCTTGCTACTTCGAATCGCTAGGTTTCCCGGATCATCAGCAAGGCAAGTAACACTTTGATCATGCTTTCCCTCTACCCAGTTTTATTGCATTAGATCAAACCTCACACACATTGCATGATTAGGATCTTATTAAATTGTGGGATTGGGAAGTAGTTGAGGTAGTACCTATTACCTGTTATTATCAAACCTTTGGGAGTTACTTCTACGTTGCTTATTATGCCATGCTATGCTAGTAGACGTGGATTGGGTGAGTGTATCCATGACAGATGTGAGATTGTTAATTAATGGTTTATTTAAGGTGGCAACTTAAACACACATCTAGGTGGATTGAGGCACCTGGGTATTCCAGCGATTGCCTGTTTTTCTTTTGGACCGCCACCTAGGCTCAAAGGGATCATGAGATTATTCATGCTAGAAACTTCTGTGTGTAGACACAAGCTATTATGGGCTCTAGCATAGTTGATTAAGCTGTGCGAACTCTTATAGTGGTAGACTAGCAGATGTAGGGGAAAGTAGGTGTAACAGTCTACCCGATCGTAAGGTGCTAGCGCTTCTGAAAGACTATGTCTCGGTCATCTGTCTTCTCAAACACCATGTAGTGCGAGAAACCAAACAAAGGAGATCGAGTCTTGTGGGGAAAAGTGCGCAAACCTCTGTAGAGTGTATAAACTAATCATGATTAGCCGTGTCCCCGGCTATGGACATCTTGAGTATCTAATACCTGGATTATCATGTGAATCTCAACATGTTACTCTAAAATTAATTTTGTTGGGTTTTCTTAATGATGATGCTTAATTGGGATTGAGAATGCTGTCAACCATTCTCAATGTTTAACAACTACCATGATAGTTAAATAAAATTTATTCGTTTGTAGTAGGGAAAAATTGGCTTTACGCAAAACTATAACCATAGAGCTTTCCACCAGCCAAATATGCATATAGAATAGCCTATTTCATTCCATTACTCTCTATGTGTTATTTTGCCAGCATATTCCATGTGCTGACCCGTTTCGGGCTGCAACGTTAATGTTGCAGACTTTTCAGACGACGATTAAGGTGTTTTTAGGTCGTGGTTCTATACTCAGTGATGCCGTTGGAGTTGATGGACTCACTTATCTTCCAAGCCTTCCGCTGTTATCGTTATTAGATGGCCTTAAGCCATATTTATTGTAATAAGTTCTCTTTTGAGACTCTCGATGTAATAAGTGTGTGATTGCTACTCTGTTATAAATCCTTCAAGTACTGTGTGGTGTCAGCATTACTGATCCAGGATGACACCTGAGCACAATGATTGGACCGTTTGAGGTCTGGTTGCTACAAGATGGTATCAGAGCACACGCTGACTGTAGGACACGACCACTAAGCTAAAGACCTAGATCACTACTCACTCTCATCTCTTTCTGACTTCTCATCTTTTCTACCCTTTTAGGATGGAGGATGCAAGGAATAAGTTCACGCAACCGGATGAAGATACACCCTTTGGACGTCACTTGAAGGAAGTCACTAGATACCTGAACATAGGAGTACCAAGCTTCACCGGAACCTACAACGCCACTTTACCTGAAGAAGAGCGCTGGATGATTCAAGTTCAAGTTCCAGGAAGGATGTTCATGCCAGTCATTGAGCCCATAGAGTTTTCTTTTGATGCACCAACTTGGAGTCTAGGAAAGAGCATGGCAGCTCACATCGCCATGGGACGTATTGGTTAAGTCTACCGTAATGATCTCAAGGATACTATCTACCAGATTTATGGGCGCCGAGATGAGCACTGGGTGATGATCAGCACCAGGAAGGATAGATCAGTTGCAGCTTTTATCCAGGAGTTAAACCAGCACATTCGACGTCAGGAGAACCAGATGTGCATCGACATGATAGATCTGAAGAAGGTGAGGACAAGAATCAAGGAACTGGAGGAAGAACTCAAGGCTACACATGAAGATTTCGAAGTGGAAATCGAAGTATTAGTGGAGAAGAATGACAATCTGATCAAGAAGATTAGAATATTTATGGGAGGCCCTACACCAGTAGAAGAAGACGAAGAATCCAAGGAGATTCACCCGAAAGACTACATCATCATCGACGACACCAACTCGGATCCAGACGATAGTGATGATGACTATGTTGATGAAGCAGGAGCAAATATAATGGAGTCAGCAACCGAAGAATACTTCTAGTAGATCACCTCATCCGTAGTAGTAGTCCACCATGTAAATATAGTAGTCCGATCACTTTTGCGATAGTTAGATCGATTGTATGCCCTTGTTTGATTGATTGAATAAAGTGAATTGTTTGCTTTTGCCTCATATGCATATGGGTAGTGTTTTCTCTTTAGACCCCCTCTATTCTTAAATCTCATATTTTCTAAACCCTTAGATGCCTCCGAGACGTGACCCCAGATTTACCTTCCCACCGGAGCTCACCCAGTTGATCCAGTAGCAGAACACATTGATGCAGTTGTTAGTCCAGAATCAAAATCAGGGGAACAACAACAACCCACCACCACCACCACCTGTTGATCACTTAGCCCATTTTCTTAGGCTGAATCCGCTGGTGTTTTCTAGTAGCACCGAGCCAATAGTAGCAGATGATTGGCTCCGTAAGACAGCAAGGGAGTTGACCACAACAGGATGCACAGATGCGGAAAAGGTGAAGTTTTCCGCACATCAGCTTGAAGGACCCACATCATCATGGTGGTAGAATTTCACAGCCACTTTCCCTGTCGACACTGTCACATGGGACCAGTTTCAGCAGGCTTTTCGAACTGCCCATGTTTCAGCAGGAGCTATGGCCATGAAGAAGCGAGAGTTTCGCAACTTGCGCCAAGGAGAACGGATAGTTGGACAGTATGTGGAGGACTTCAGTAAATTAGCACTTTATGCCCCAGATGACGTTGCTACGGATGCAGCTAAGCAGGAGAAGTTTCTGGAAGGACTGAATGATGAGTTGAGCATGTAGTTGATGGTCGCCACCTTCAACAACTACCAGGAGTTGGTAGATCGTGCTCTCATGATTGAAGGGAAGCAACAGCAGATTGAGAATCGCAAGAGGAAGTATGGACAAGGGAAGCACAATTCAGGAGCTCAGCAGAAGCCGCGTTTTATCCCTAGACCGGGAGGACATTTTAAGCATACCCATGGAGGAGGTAGCTCGCACAATCACAATGGCACCAAGAATGGTAATGGGAATGGAGGAAGCAACGGCCAGAACCGCACCAACCCATCGACCCCAGCCAAGAGAGACCTGAGCCAAGTCACTTGTTTTAAGTGCCAGAAGACCGGACATTATGCCAATGAATGTCCTGAATCACAGAATGGTAATGGCAATGGAAGCTCTGGGAAGAAGCCGAACCCTTTCAACAGGGGACAGGTGAACCACATTAACGTGGAGGAGGTTGAAGAGCAGCCGGATGCAGTAATCGGTAAGTTTTTGGTTAAGTCATTTACTGCACTCGTTCTTCTCGATACTGGTGCATCGCATTCATACATATCAAGGGGATTTGTGGATAAGTATAACTTGCCCACCAAAGTTCTTAGAACACCTATGTTAGTAAGCTCACCAGGAGCGGAGTATATAGCTAGCCAAGGATGTTTTCAAGTGCAATTAAGTATAGGTAGGCATGTGTTTCCCTCGGATTTGATAATATTGGAATCGCAAGGTTTGGATGTAATTTTGGGTATGGATTGGTTGTCGATGTATGGAGGAAACATCAATTGCGCCAGTAAGTCGATCTTGCTTACCACCCCAGAAGGGAGAAGGATCAAGTATGTATCCCGGCATGTGCCGAAGAGGACTCAAGTAAATTGTTTAACAGGAGTTGTGCAGGAGGAAGTACCAGTAGTGAAGGATTTCCCCGATGTATTTCCAGAAGAATTACCAGGCATGCCACCGGATAGAGATATTGAGTTTTTGATTGAGCTTTTGCCAGGCATAGGGCCAATATCAAAGAGACCATATAGGATGCCCGCAAAGGATTTGGTGGAGATTAAGAAGCAGATTAAGGAGTTACTGGATAAAGGATATATTCGCCCAAGTTCATCGCCTTGGGGATCGCCAGTACTTCTAGTCGAGAAGAAGGATGGATCGTTAAGGATGGTTGTTGATTATCAAGGGTTGAATGAAGTAACCATCAAGAACAAGTACCCACTACCGATGATCAATGATCTGTTTGATCGATTGCAAGGAGATAAGGTATTTTCCAAGATCGATCTGCGATCAGGATACCACCAGTTGAAGATTCGAGAACAGGATATACCTAAGACGGCTTTTACCACCAGGTATGGGCTGTGTGAGTATACCGTTATGTCATTTGGTCTGACTAACTCACCTACATATTTTATGAACATGATGAACAAAGTGTTTATGGAGTTTTTGGATAAGTTCGTTGTGGTGTTCATTGATGATATCCTGGTATACTCGAAGAATGAAGAGGAGCATAAGTAGCATTTGCGTTTGGTACTTGGTAAGCTCAGAGAACACCAGTTATATGCCAAGTTTAGCAAATGTGAGTTTTGGTTGAAAGAAGTTGGATTTCTCGGACATGTTATATCCGGAGAAGGTATAGCAGTAGATCCCACTAAAGTTGATACCGTGACCAAGTGGGAAGCGTCAACCACAGTTGGAGAGATCCAGAGTTTTCTTGGACTCGCAGGATACTACCGGAGGTTTATTGAGAATTTCTCAAAGATTGCGAAGCCTATAACGGAGCTGTTGAAGAAGGATACCAAGTTCATATGGACTGAGGAATGTGAGGCTAGTTTCCAGGAGTTGAAGAAATGTTTGGTTACCTCACCAGTGTTGATTTTACCGGATCAGACCAAAGATTATGAGGTGTACTGTGACGCTTCACGTCGAGGACTTGGAGCAGTGCTTATGCAGGAAGGAAGAGTTGTTTCATATGCCTCACGACAGCTTAAGCCTCATGAGTTGAATTATGCTACGCATGATTTGGAGTTAGCAGCCGTAGTGCATGCATTGAAGACTTGGAGACATTTTCTGATTGGAAACCATTGCGAGGTGTACATGGATCAAAGAGTTTGAAGTATATTTCACATAGAAGGAGTTGAACCTTAGACAAAGGAGATGGTTGGAGCTCATCAAGGATTATGATATGAAATTGCATTATCACCCCGGAAAGGCTAACGTAGTAGCTGACGCATTGCGCCGTAAGAGCCCTGTCAACACCCTAATGACGGGAGATTTACCAAGGGAGTTAGCCGAAAATCTTCGAGAGCTATGTTTGGAAATAGTTCCAAGAGGCCATGTAGCAGCATTGGAGATTCAGTCTACTTTGATGGATAAGATCAGAGAAGCCCAAAAGACTGACAAGGAGATTGCCTTTATTAAGGAGAAAATGATCAACGGAAAAGCTAAGGGATTTCATGAGGATGAGCATGATACCTTATGGTTTGAAGACCGTGTCTATGTACCAAATGATTCGGAGATCAGGAAGTAAATTTTGCAAGAGGCCCATGATTCACCGTATTCGATTCACCCAGGAAATACCAAGATGTATTTGGATTTGAAGGATATTTTCTGGTGGACCGGAATGAAGAAGGATATTGCGGAATATGTAGCAGTTTGTGATGTATGTCAGAGAGTGAAGGCAGAGCATCAAAAGCCAGCAGGATTGCTACACCATTGCCGATACCCGAATGGAAGAGGGATAAGCTAGGCATGGATTTTATTACAGGATTGCCCAGAACACGTTCAGGCTATGACTCGATATGGGTTGTAGTCGATCATTTGACAAAGGTAGCTCATTTCATTCCAGTGAAGACTACCTATACCAGTGCAAAGTTGGCAAAGATATACATGACTAGAATCGTTTGT
The DNA here is from genome assembly GCF_002162155.2 of Triticum dicoccoides. Lineage (NCBI taxonomy): Eukaryota > Viridiplantae > Streptophyta > Magnoliopsida > Poales > Poaceae > Triticum > Triticum dicoccoides. The sequence goes on along the minus strand of NC_041384.1, from coordinate 73,958,852 downwards.
CTGCATGGAGTTCCAAGGAGCATAGTATCAAGTAGAGGAACCCAATTTACCTCAAAGTTCTGGAATCAGTTGCATGAAACTTTGGGTACCAGACTGGAGTTTAGCACAGCTTTCGACCCGCAGACAGATGGACAGACCGAGAGAGTCAATCAGATTTTGGAGGATATGCTAAGAGCTTGTGCGCTAGATTACGGATCTAGCTGGGACGATAATTTGCCATATGCAGAGTTCTCTTACAACAACAGCTATCAATCCAGTTTGAAGATGGCCCCTTTCGAAGCCTTGTACGAAAGAAGGTGCAGGACCCCATTGTCTTGGGATGAAGTTGGAGATCGCCAGTTGTTTGGACCGGATCTAATAGAGGAGTCTGAACAGAAAGTGAAATTGATTCACGATAGGCTCAAGGTAGCTCAATCCAGGCAGAAGAGTTATGCAGATTCTAAACGCAAGGAGAAAGTTTACGAAGTCGAAGACCGAGTTTATCTTCGAGTATCACCACTTCGAGGAGTTTAGCGTTTTGGAGTTAAGGGAAAGTTAGCGCCACGTTTTGTAGGCCCATACAAAGTTTTGGCGCGTATGGGAGAAGTAGCCTATAAGTTGGAATTGCCTGAAGGATTGTCAGGAGTTCACAACATATTCCATGTATCCCAGTTGAAGAAGTTCCACGCAGAGATGGTTGATATACCGCTGAGAGATACGGTACCACTGGAAACAATTTAGTTGGATAGTGATTTGACCTATGAGGAGAAACAGTTAAGATTCTAGAGTATGCCAGTCGAGTCACTCGCAGCAAGGTTATCAAGTTTTGCAAGGTTCAGTGGAGTCACCACACGGAGGATGAAGCCACCTGGGAGGGAGAGGAAGATTTGCTGAAGGACCACCCTGACCTATTTTCTAGCCAACCCGAATCTCGAGGGCGAGATTCATCTTAAGGGGGGTAGGTTTGTAACATCCCAAATTTTCAATTTGGAATGTTATACAATAGATCATCATTGCATATCATATTTATTGCATTTTGGTTGATCCTAGAAATTTCATGCAACTCAAGGACCCTCGGAGAGAGTTGGGGATTTTGTTATTTTCATATTTGAGTGGTCTCAAATTTTGAAAATAGGATCATTTGATTTGATTTATTTTATCTTCAATTATTTCTATTATAAAAATTATGAGAGAGGGAATAAAATGACTTTCCCAAAATAAAGAAATATTGGGGATTTAATAAAAAAACTCAAATAAGATTTATTTGGCTTTATTTGCTATTTTATTTGAATTTAGGAAAAATGCGCGTTTTTCAAAATTGCATTTAGGCCCCAAATAAATGTTCATCCCGTGCGGCTTGATTTTAGAAGCCGGGGAAAATTTATTTCGGGATTTTTGGAGTCTGTTTAGTTTTCCTTTTGTTTTTTTCCGAGCATAATTATTTAAAAAAAAGTCCGAACCGACCTTGGGACGTAACCGGCCAGGACTTCTCCTGGCCGGGCCTTCTTATAAGTGCCCCGAGGCCCCGGCCAAGCCCAAGCCGCGCCCCGCCCGAAACCCTAACCCTAGCCGCCCGCGCCGCCGCCGCGCCACCCGCCCGTGCCGCAGCCCGCGCCGCACCACCCACGCGCCGCCCCGCCGCCGCACCGCCCGCGCCACCCCCGCCCGCCGCCGCCCGCCGGAGCGCCGCCACCGCCGACATCGCTGCCCGCCGGATCCGCCGCCGGAGGTTGTCTTGCCGCCGCCCTTTTTTCTCAAAAAACCGTTCGGTTTTCGGACGATTTTGTTTGTTTTTTTAGTTTCGGTTTTTTAAATAGATCAGTTTTCCGGTTTATTTAATTAGCGAGTGTTCGTTCGTTCTAACGAACGTTCGTCGTTTTTTCTTTTTCTCGGATTAAATCCGCGGTTTTTCTGATCGCGATTTCTGATCCGATTTTCGTTTTAGTCTAACTTTTCGCTCGTTTATCGGAATCAGGCGATTCAAGCGCCTGGAGTTTCATCTCGAAACCCTCTTTCCATTTAACCAACTTAAACAAGTTTTTGCCACTGTAAAAATTGCCTTAGATCCAGAATAGTAAACAAAGCCTGTTTCTTTTGCCGTTTGTCTTTCGTTGCCAACCGGAGTTCTTAAGTTGAACTTTCTGGTTAGATCTCTTATTTGAGTTTTACCTGTGAATTAGTTGAGTACTTATTGTATGCTTGTTTGTTTGCGATAGAGTACCCGGAGTGCGCCACTTGCTACTTCGAATCGCTAGGTTTCCCAGATCATCAGCAAGGCAAGTAACACTTTGATCATGCTTTCTCTCTACCCAGTTTTATTGCATTAGATCAAACCTCACACACATTGCATGATTAGGATCTAATTAAATTGTGGGATTGGGAAGTAGTTGAGGTAGTACCTATTACCTGTTATTATCAAACATTTGGGAGTTACTTATACATTGCTTATTATGCCATGCTATGCTAGTAGACGTGGATTGGGTGAGTGTATACATGACAGATGTGAGATTGTTAATTAATGGTTTATTTAAGGTGGCAACTTAAACACACATCTGGGTGGATTGAGGCACCTGGGTATTCCAGCGATTGCCTGTTTTTCTTTTGGTCTGCCACCCAGGCTCAAAGGGATCATGAGATTATTCATGCTAGAAACTTCCGTGTGCAGCCACAAGCTATTATGGGCTCTAGCATAGTTGATTAAGTTGTGCGAACTCTTACAGTGGTAGACTAGCAGATGTAGGGGAAAGTAGGTGTAACGGTCTACCCGATCGTAAGGTGCTAGCGCTTCTGAAAGACTATGTCTCGGTCATCTGTCTTCTCAAACACCATGTAGTGCGAGAAACCAAACGGAGGAGATCGAGTCTTGTGGGGAAAAGTGTGCAAACCTCTGTAGAGTGTATAAACTAATCATGATTAGCCATGTCCCCAGTTATGGACATCTTGAGTATCTAGTACCTGGATTATCATGTGAATCTCAACATGTTACTCTAAAATTAATTTTGTTGGGTTTTCTTAATGATGATGCTTAATTGGGATTGAGAATGCTGTCAACCATTCTCAATGTTTAACAACTACCATGATAGTTAAATAAAATTTATTCCTTTGCAGTAGGGAAAAATTGGCTTTACGCAAAACTATAACCATAGAGCTTTCCACCATCCAAATATGCATATAGAATAGCCTATTTCATTCCATTACTCTCTATGTGTTATTTTGCCAGCATATTCCATGTGCTGACCCGTTTCGGGCTGCAACGTTAATGTTGCAGACTTTTCAGACGACGATTAAGGTGTTTTTAGGTCGTGTTTCTATACTCAATGATGCCGTTGGAGTTGATGGACTCACTTATCTTCCAAGCCTTCCGCTGTTATCGTTATTAGATGGCCTTAAGCCATATTTATTGTAATAAGTTCTCTTTTGAGACTCTCGATGTAATAAGTGTGTGATTGCTACTCTGTTATAAATCCTTCAAGTACTGTGTGGTGTCAGCTTTACTGATCCAGGGATGACACCTAAGAACAGAGATTGGACCGTTTGAGGTCTGGTCGCTACATAGCTCACCCCTACTAAACAAGAATCTCGTCCTGAGATTCAAGTCAAGAGGTAAGAAGACAGAGGGACACAAGGTAGCTAACACAATCTTCATGATACAGATGTCTTTCTCAAGGATGTTGATTCATTGCATCACCTTGATCTCGACGTCTTGCGTTGAGAACTTCATCCAACATGACAACGAGAGGGAAGGGAGAATTTAGAAGAATTGATCTTCCTGAGGTTCGAGCAACTTAGGATCATCTCAATGATCACAAGATCAACTCACGGAATGAGACGTAGAAACATCTCTGGAGCTGAGAGGCAGAACATGCATCAGGAGGGACGAAGGAAACAATTTGACGAGAGTTTCAAAGTAGCGAGGAAAAATTGCCATGATTCCATAACAGGGCACCTCAGGAAAGGTGACTCATGGAGTTATTCCCTTAAGTGGCGAAAAGAATTACTTTTGGTACATAGATCATAGAAACTCTTTATACCAGCCTAAGGAAAATCACAATTGATCGTTTGAAGGAATTCGAAAGAATGGCATACTCAGTTTGGGAAGGAAACTAGAGTTATAAGACAACTCGGCAAATGGAAGGCACATTCCAATTGATACCGAGGATATAACCTAGTGTCTAAGCATGCTCCCAAGAACTTGAGCATTTCCATATTCATCAGGGTCTTACCAACATCCGTGCCGAGGATCCTAGAACCACATCATACTACCATGATGAATAGTGATGGACGATGCAGATGCAAAGGAAGACATCACTTTCTCAGATTTCACCTTAGCGATGCCAAGGAAACGAAATCTGGATGTTCGACCGAGAGACATTTAGCACTCTGCTTCTAATGTTCTCCTTGATGTACTAGCTTAACCCAATACCATTCGATATCTGGATCATCAAGTAAAGGTCTGACTTCGGGAGCTCAAGGAACCCATAAGGAACAACTCATGTTCAAAGTCATACCAACTCCTCATGGAAGAATGGCCAAATTGCTGACTCAAGATACTACAATAAGAGATCTCCTGGATAAGTGTGTTGGCCATGACATCCACATAATGGTTCAAAAGACCAATATTATAATTATTGGGAACGTCCCAACCATCATATCTGCCTGAGGTTTAGATCTGGTTGGTGTCAGGATATTCCAGACTTAGCATGTGTGGAAGGAAAGTTTGCAACACAAATCGACAAGATGACATTGCGAGATTCTCAGGAGATGAACTACGATAGTAAGCTCCAAAACATGAGCCGGTTCTGCTACACACATGTGAACATGATGTCCCAGACAAGCATGGACACGTAGTAGTCTTATAATTAAACACTACCAAGTTTAGGTGGGAAACCATCATCGAGGATATTGAAGTCCTTGTATAAGCCCCTGGTCTTAAGAAGGAACTTCTTTTCCTTGAACAAATCAATGAGTGGCTTGGTGTGCTAGGGAATACATATGGAATGGAGATGATCAGTCTATCAAACCACAGAATACTTCGCACATGCGTGACTGACTTGGGACGATTCCAGAGGAGGCAAAAAAAAACTTTCTCAAATTCACGGCGGCAACTTGCTTCAAATGCACATGAACTAGAGGAAGTCACTTCTTTCATCCAAACATATACCTCATGAATGGAACACGAAGGAAATGCTTACAAAGTTTCCAACACTAGCTTAATGTTTAACATGAATCATGGGGGGAGACAAGATGCTGCTGATGGGCTCAACAACAACTCATCGGAATTTCCATATCACTGGACTTCCACCATTATGTGAACAATGTGATAGCATTGGTCAAACCCAAAGAATATAATGGTGTATGCTCGAGGAAACAACCACGAGTAAGACAACATTACGAATATCGTTGGTTCTGATTTGATTTGACGATAGCCCATACTCAAATCAAGTTTTGATAAGACAATAGGTCCAACAAATGATCATAGGGACCAATCGATGAAGATATCATCTTTCTTCAACTAACACACAACACAAAGATATCCCTTTGAAACGAACTAAATTTGGTAAGCTTTTATCTTCCAACTCTCCAAGTTGTTGTTTAGCTTAACCAACTAGCTCAGGGGTATCCAACACAGATTCTTGGAGAAGGAGTGGTTTACAAGAAACCAACTTGATCACGAACTCAACATAGCGGTCAGGTGACAACCTGGTAACACTTCCGAGAAGATATCCGGAAAATCACGAACCACCGATATGTTACTAAGCTCGAGAACAATCTTGCTTTTAAAGGCAAGATGACATGATCAAAATAGAGAGGGATTGACACAATCATAACTCATTGATCAAAGGGTGCACCAACAGAAATGGACTAGGTAGCACGATCAGTCCTAGGATGGTGATATAATAACCAACACGCTAAGAGTGAGAGTATTGTCCATTAACTACCAAGCAACAAGGTTGCTAGGAGTATTGATTTCACACATCATAGATCACTTGTCGGCATTCCGGTTACAACGACACGAAACCGAGGAATCAATAATGATGGCGAGAAGTATCACTGCGTCAAGAATTCATAAGAGGTGATGCAATTCTCATGATAATCCTGACATAAAGGGGTAATACTCGAAGGTAGAACAGAACAAAAGCTGGATTAGCATTTTGATCTGCGAATTACAACTACTTTGACCAGTCCAAGAAATGGATGAGGTGCTGGAGTTTGTTTCTCCTAGTCATTCCGGAATAGAATGGCTTGACGAACCACAAGAATAATAGGCATTGATAACACGAATGCACAGCTAGTCCTGACTATCAATTGATAGACAGAGATCAGAATACAGCTAAAGAGAGACAACTCAAAGGAACATATGGTTTTCTGAGTTATGGATGCATATGTTAGTATGTCGAGCAAAGCTCAACATTTTTCTTCCGGATAACCCATGCAGAAGAGGAAGGACTGGCAGATTCACAATTTTGAATGGAGAACTCACCGAGAGCACTCTTGTTGTGATCATTGGCTTAACGAGTTTCTACCATAATGGTTCATGGTATTAGGAAGAATGATAGATCATGGACCTCAAAGACTATCGCAAAGGTTACTAATATCCTAAAGGTACGAGCAACACTATCAACACCAGGTAAGTAGAGTGAATCTTGGGTCAATAACCCAAGAGTAGAATACCTAGTACTAAGTAGCATCGTGGGATGCTCTCGAGAATGGTGGCCAGAATCATCACACTGGGAATATAAAGCATTGCTAGATTACTGGGTGGTACTCTAAGATACCCTAGCATCACAAAAATAGTTCCAACATATATATCGAGGCAATGAAGTACCTCAACACACACGTTAGTGTGGCTAATCTGGCCCAAAGGAACATCGAGAACAGAAAGAAGGGATTTGCAAATGCATCAGACTATTTAGAAACCTGGGATGACTCGAACAACATAACATCTATAAATGCTCAAAATGATTTGAGACATCCTGCAAAATGGTGGCATAACCACTCAACATCACAATATCAAGGCTCTGAGGCCAGCTATGAACATATGGAAGTAGTAGGAACTGAACTGAGGCTTAAATCCATAATCCTATAAGTCTCTATCATAGTAACTCGTCATCCTGATAGATAGATGAGAAGGCCTAGTTCTTAATCCCCGTAGAAAGGAAGAGGATGACTAAGATCAGAAGGCCATAGGGTAAAGGAGTAAAAAGAGCCTTATGTTCCCTTCCACAATCAATTCCCTTATATAAGTAAAGCATTTCTAGACTCGACTTCGATCAGTTTGGCTTGGTAATCCTATAGGCAGTCAGGCTCTGATACCAAAACTGTCAGGACCCCGATTCTAAGTCACACCGATCTAGCCTGTAACACCTCATATCACTTTGCGGCCTCACGCACGGTATTCCCACGGGTGTCGCCTTACCATGGTCCGGGACCGTTTGCGCCTTTTGGCTCACGTATATGATAGTGTTGCTAGCATCCATATGACAGAGAACCCGGGCCGACATGACTAGTCGTGAACCCGAAGTGGCACTAACAACGGGGACAGACATACATGAATCAACATCGAGCATGTCGGTCAGCAGCGTGTGAATCCGGGCTGTAGCACTAGGCTAACAGGACTCCGGGAACTCGGGCTGTAGCAGGCTAGGAAGGACTCCAGATGTCACCGCGTGACATTTCCCCGAAGGGACAAACACAGGAACGAAGTGAATCACATGCCGGCCAGTTAAGTGTTCCGGAGCAGTAGTGTTGGGCTAGCAGGACTCCGGTGAACCGGGCTGTAGCGGACTACTATGGCTCATGGAAGCACAAGACTACATTTCCCCATAAGAGAGGCTACCAAGGATAAATAACTAGGTTGTCGGATCCCACACATACCAAGAATTTCAATCATACACACAATATGCTCGATATGTGTAAATACAACATGGCATCACAACATAACTCTACGACTCAAGTATGTATTCATTAGGCTCCAAGGAGCGATATATTACAAACATGGCTCTCATGACCCAACATTCAGAGCATACAAGTCAAAGCACATGCGGAAGCTTAACTTGTCTGAGTACAGACAACTAAAAATGAAGAAGGCTGAGGAGCCTGACTATCTACAAGACCCTCCCAAGGTACAAGATCTAGCTGAGGTAACAAGCTAAACGTCGAAGTCCAAGCGGAACTACTAGTGAGACTGAAATCTCTCTGCAAAAACATAAATTAAGCAAACGTGAGTACAAACTCAGCAAGACTTACATTAGAACTAGCTACATATGCATCAGTATCAATAAAGGGGTGGTGGAGTTTAACCAAAGTAAGTCAGCTTTGACTCGGTGGCTATCCTGAACTACAACTGCCAGTAACTCTTTTGAGGTGGCGCACACGAGTCCACATATTCACCATATCAATACACCACTATGGATCCGCTCCCGTCTCCCTACGAGAACGCCATCCATAGCACTCATGCTTATCTTGCGCATTTTAGAGTATCCACTTTCACTTGTCTATGAACTATGCAAGGGGTCCAAGTTTCCATATCCGAGGAATCCGGCTATTCGAATAGATAATGATTACCCTGCAGGGGTGTACTTCTTCACACACGCTCTCGCCACTTACCACCATTTACACGTCGTGTATCTCGGCAACCTTCAAGCGGAAGCCTGGCGAGGGAGTTGGCCACGATCTGACTAACCACACAAGTCTCTCGTCCAGGTTTATCGCCTATTCGGGTTCCATCCGCAAGGAGATCCGGCCAGGGTGTTACTCACGGCCCCAAACGATGTGTGCAGGGTTCCCAAGCCCACCATCCGGGTGCCACTTGGTACACCGTGCCACTATGCCTAGTCTGTCCCAAGCCCACCTGTACCGGGTGCCACTTGGTTATCACTAATCTAGACATAAAATTAGTCTAACCTAAACAGGCACAGGGGCCCACATGGCAGTGGCTCTATGGGTGTTTAGAAGGATCATCAATGCTAATTAAACTGGCGCCACGTCAGCAGTTGACGCCGACGACCACAACAACGGCGGGGACTCGCCGGAGTCGCTCGGGACGACACTATAGAAGGTGGTTCGCGGCGGGGTTTGGCTCTACTGTGAGCTAGCGTCTGCGTGCATCCAATGGAGCAAGCGGGAGGAGCTGGGGTGGCACGGAACGTTGACTGCAACAACGGCAGGCGGCGGCCGGAGTCGCACCTCGACGGAACCGGCGTTGCAGGACGCGGGCGAGCAAAGTAAAGGCCTGGGCAGCCTCCTGGGTTCACCAGGAGCTCGATTCGGTGCACGGGCGCGACTTGTTCGATCTCAGGCTGCGGCGGCGACAAGGCCATGCGGCAACGAGCTTCGGTCCTGACGTGGAACGGTGCTACGGCATGGAGGGGAGCAAACGAAGAGAGGGGAAATGCAGTGGAGCTCACAGAGGATACGAGGGGATGGTCAGCGTGCTCAGTGAAGGCTTCGACAGAGCAAATCGACAGCGACGGTCCACGGCGGCCGAGGACGGAGACGAGGGTGGTGAGGACGTTGTAGGGCTTCCCGGCTCACTTGGTGCGGTGAGGAGGAAGAGAAGAACGAGGCGGAGCTTGTGGGCAGCTTCAGGGGGCGTAGGAGAGGTGGTGGCCATGGCTACGGCGAGCGGCGGCAGCGAACGCACTCGGTGGTGCTACGGGAGAGAGAAGAGGAGGGGGAGGGGGTCCAGGGAGAGAGCGAGGGGGTTGAGAGGGAGTGCGTGGCACTCGGGGCTGGCTCCAGAAGCGGCGAAAGCAGGAGGTGGCTCGGGCGCGTGCCGGCGCGCGGTGGCCACGCGCCTCTGTCCTTCTGTCAAAGGAGGAAGAAGATCCGGGAGCCCCTGGTGGGCTGGGCCAGATCAGGAGCTGGGCCGGCTCTGCTGCAGGTGAGAAGCCTAGATGAGTCCTTCTCTCTCTCTCTCTCTCCCTTATTAATTGTTCTGTTTTTCTATTTTTGCTATTATGTTTTGATTTAGTTCAAAGACCAAACCATTTTCAAAATTCATGAAAATAATTGTGTGAACTAAATGGACTTATCCAAAGCTACACAACAATTTCCAGAATTGTTGAACATATATTTATTATATAATAAATATAGATCCAATTCAAATATTTATTGGATTAATTGAAAGGCCAAAAATAATTGTTTATGAGATTCTAGAAATATTGGTTTGAATTTTATCCCTTGCCAATATTTCCAGAGATTAACAGGAACATTTTCTTGGACTCATTTGATGAGATTTAAATGTTGGTTATTTTTAGAGGTCTTCTGAGGCTTTTATAAATTCCTCAATTCAAATTTCATTTGAATTTAAACATGATGCTCACATGAAGGGCTAGCCTAGTGCATACCAGAACTAGGGATGTGACATTATTGCCTATAGGGCATATTTCCTTCAATATTATCTTCATTGTGCTATCGAACATCTTCTTTACTTGGAGCTTGATCCCATCACCTACATTTGTTACCTCCTCTTCTTTAAATGAATCAGCTTGAGGCAGCCGATGCAACAGTTTTTTTGGCATCTTGATGAATCAGAGTAGATTGGTCATTCATTGGTGTTTCAACAAATTTTCATCGTCCTTTATCAATGGCCGATTGTACTATTTGATGAATCATGTTGCAATCTTCAAAATTATGATCGAACGAATCATGCAATTGCAATACACTCGTCCTCGAATTGATGGCTCATCATGGTGATCAAGAATTCTAATAGAATCATTCCTCAACAAGAAATCAAAGATTTGATCACACATGTCTGAATTGAATGTATAGTTTCCTTTCTATAGCTGATCTTTTTGTGAGAACGGCTTTGGAACTAAGCAAACGAATGGTTCAGATTTGACATCTACCCATTCAGCAATGAATTTCCTTTTACATTCTTTTTCTGATGTCATTGGATAAGATAATATATTATCATCGATTTTCTCAAAAGAATCGAAACTTGGCTTTATGTTTGTGGAACAAAAATAGTTAGAACATATATATATGTATCATGTGAGACCAAACGTAAGCCAAGTATCAAACAAGCAAAGCTACCCAATTAGATATAAAATTTAAAGAAAACAATGGGGAAAGCTTTGGCTACAAAAAGTTGTCACTGTCGGCCTGTTTGAATGGCACAATGTGTTGACAAATATGCTTTGTAATCTTTTTATTGCTAACTTCTTCATTGTTATCTCAAGATTGCCTATAAAGATTTTCTAATAGATGCATCAACAACAAACTTATGACCAAATCGGAATATCAATAAATTATTTGCTAAACATACCTCTTCAAATACATTGGGAGAGCGTGATGGTTGGATGACCTGAATAATATTTTTCTCCACTTTTGGATGAATCCCCAATGCATTGTCCTCATTATTTTCTTGATTCCATGCATCATTACTTTGAAGACCTTTGTTCAGCTATTTGTTCCTATCCTTGAGGCTCATCAATTTCTACGTCACGGAACTCATAGGGTAGGAAATAGGTTCCATTAAATTTATAAAAATCAAGCACGACTGTTTTCCTATGCTTGTCATGCCCTTTCTTAACAAAGCTTGCTGCTTTGGTCCTGATGGATTCAGAAGGTATAGTGTTTGATTCAGATTTTTCAACTGAAGCACTTTCACTCTTTGAATCAACCTTGTTTTTATTGACTCTACCAATTAGTAATGCTTCTTTTATTTGAGCCAATTCTTTTTTAGTTTGTTCCTGGCGGCGAGCTGCAAAATAGGTTTTTAAGATTTTCTCAATTTCATCCCACTCCGAATACAATTGCCCCCAATGCTTTTAGACTCGTTCGACAATGAAACATGAGTTTTGCTAAAACTTTGCAAGGGTGTAGGGGGTGTATAGTATGTTGTGTATTTGGTGAAGGCATATCCATTGCTGTAGAGCCATATTTTTGCTCGCCAATTCTATTAGTTGGCAAAGATTCATATTCTTGCAAAACTCTAGCTTTTATTGAATCATAATTAGAAAACAACCCATTTTCATGTTGTTCAACGCAAAGAGCACTAATCCTCTCATTTTGTGCTAAGCTATTTTTAATGCAACTACAACCGCTTTTGGAAAGCATTGCTCCATAATATTTTCAGATTCCTTTTGGCAATGATTTGGGAGTGTTCCCTGAAATTCTGCAATTGCTTAGAGGATGCATTATATGCTACCATATTAGATGATGGCACGTGCATGCTACCCGTGATGGAGTTGTTGGATTTCCATGCTACACGTGCATGCCATCACTTATTTAAGCCGCCGCTTATTGGACGCAGAGACAAGGTATATGTTTATTGAGAAATTATGTCTATGCTTATATTATGCTTGCACAAAACTGAGACATTATTTAGTGCCGAGTGCTTGTGTAGTAGCTTGTCAAACCGATGTCATTAAATACATGTTGCATAGGCCAATTCTTAGTGGTAGAATTGGCAAGTGGGCTTATGCTTTGATTGAATATGATTTGGCTTATGAATCTCTAAAGTCCATGAGAGGCCAAATTGTTGCTAATTTCATTGTTGAACATCGGATTAATGACAAGCATGATGTTGATATGAACCTTATTTCATTAGTACCATGGATATTATACTTTGATGGGTCAGTTTGTAGCAATGGCCAAGGTGTTGGTATTGTTTATATATCTCCTCATGGTGCTGTTTTTGAAGCCTCATGCCGCTTAGAATATTTTTGCACAAACAATCAAGCCGAATATGAAGCATAGTTATTCAGCCTAGAGATGTTACTTGCTATAGGTGTTACACATATTGAGGCTTATGGTGATTCGTTACTAGTGGTACAGCAAATATCCAAAGTCTTTCAGTGTTTGGACGAATCACTTAATGTTTATCTTGATAAATGTCTAGATATAATCTCTACTTTGGATTGTTTTAGCATTGCACATATATCTAGACATGACAACTGGAAAGCAAATGAGTTGGCACAACAAGCATCTGGATACCATGTTGATCATGGCATGTTTCATATTTCTCAAAATCCGATGTCTTGTCTTACCAGTATAGAAGAGGCCGAACCAGAACCCACTGATTCGGTCATTAACAAATAATCTAGTGCAGGTGACAATTCCGACTGGAGGAAGCCCATTGTTGCTTACTTGCGTAATCCGAGTGAAAGGGTGGACAGGGCTGTTCGGCGTATGGCTTTTAAATATACTATGAGGGATGATGATCTTTATCACCGAACAGTTGATGATGTTCTTTTAAAGTGCTTGGATGAGGACCAAGCAAGAGTTGCTATGGGAGAGGTACATGAAGGCATTTGTGGTACTCACCAGTCGGCTCCCAAGATGAAATGGTTATTACGACGTGCTGGGTTTTATTGGCCGACCATGATTAATGATTGCTTCAAATATTATAAAGGGTGCGAAGCTTGTCAAAAATTTGGTGATATTCAATTGGCTCCCGCTGCTATGTTGCATCCTATTATCAAGCCGTGGCCTTTCAGAGGATGGGGTTTAGACTTTATTGGGAAAATCCATCCGTCTTCTTCAAAGGGGCATCGGTTCGTATTGGTGGCAACTGATTATTTCACTAAGTGGTCTGAAGCAGTACCTCTCAAGAACATGATGCATACGGAGGTAATTAAATTCATAACCGAGCACATTATTCATAGATTCGGTATTCCTCAAACGTTAACTACAGATCAAGGTTCATCTTTTATGTCACACCAAGTCAGAGAGTTTGCCGAATCTTATAACATAAAGTTGCTCAATTCCTCCCCATATTATGCCCAAGCTAATGGACAAGCTGAGTCTAGCAATAAAATTTTAATCAAGCTCATCAAGAAGAAGATTGAGGATAATCCAAGGAGATGGCATGACTTGTTGTCTGAGGCATTATGGGCACATAGAATCTCAAGGCATGGTGCTACGAAAGTGACTCCATATGAGCTAGTATATGGTCAGGAGGCTGTTTTACCAGTGGAAGTAAATTTGAATGTTTTGAGAATAGCCAAACAAAATGATTTATCGGCAATAGACTTCTATAACTTGATGATGGACAACATTGATGAGGTTGCTGATAAACGTTTGGCTGCTTTGAATGCCATAGAGAGAGATAAGTTGAGGGTGGCAAGGGCTTACAATAAGAAAGTCAAGTTGAAGAATTTTCAAGTTGGTGATCTCGTCTGGAAAGTGATTCTACCGATTGGTTCAAGAGATAGAAAATTCGGGAAGTGGTCTCCAAGTTGGGAAGGTCCTTTTAGGATTACAAGAGTTGTTCCCGGAAATTCATATTTGGTGGAATCAATACAAGGGGCATTTTTACCTCGAGCTCTCAATGGCTAATATTTGAAGAAGTACCACCCGAGTGTGTGGCAGGAAGCCTAAGTAGGCAATGGCCGATATACGATTATGGCCCTTAGCACAAACATGGCCGATACATAATTATCGCCCTGAGAAGAATAGATGGCCGATGGAGTGTTGACATCGTCCTTAGAACAAACATGGTGCAAATTATTTTTCGGCATGCAAGCTTTGCCGAAAAACAGGGGGGCCTGTGTTGACACCTGATTTTGGCACAATGCAGAATGCAATGGAGATGGCCTCAAATGACAAAATATTCTAAATGAGAAATTTCACATTGCCGAGTGGAACAACTTTGATGTTTGGACCATAATCATTCGGCATCATATCAAAGACCAAAACTACACTCAGATTGTCATGTTTAGGTGTTCTGAGTGCTTTTTGGTCAAGTACGCCTCCAGGACAATCTCGGATTAAGGAATGCTCTACATGCATTGTCTTCGTCTCTTCGAATCGGTCGATTTTGATATAAAAATCATCTCAATCCGAGTTCGTATGCAAAAGTTAGAGCTATCTGGATGCAGCCCTGTCAAGAGGCGAAATATGACGCGGAAGACCAGACATGTCTTGGCAAGTGTCTGATGTAAAGCGTGAGTGTTTTGGCCCAGAAGATGGCCTCGAGTCGGAAAACGTTCAACACGAAAGTTTTTCGTCTCGTCAAAACGGTCAACTTTGCTTTTGGACACATTTTCATCCGAGGTTGTTTGCTGCCTCAAAAACCTTGCCGGGGAAAGCTTGCCGCCGTGAACAGTAACCTTGCCGGGGAAAGCTTGCCGCCGTGAACAGTAACCTTGCGGGGGGAAGCTTGTCGCCGTGAACAGTAACCTTACCGGGGAAAGCTTGCCGCCGTGAACAGTAACCTTGCCGGGGAAAGCTTGCCGCTGTGAACA
>NC_041384.1:73918000-73943447 GCF_002162155.2 Triticum dicoccoides | reverse complement strand
CAGTAACCTTGCCGGGGGAGAGCTTGCTGCCGTGAACAGTAACCTGCCGGGGAAAGCTTGCCGCCGTGAACAGTAACCTTGCCTGGAAAGCTTGCTGCCGTGAACAGTAGAAACTGTCAAGGCCAATCCGACCAGATGCTGAAGATGGGCTCAAATACTTATCTAGATGGCTTCGGATGAAGAAGTGTTCAACACGGGAGTTGTTCATAACGTCGAAACGGTCAACTTTGCTTTTGGAGTCATCATCATCCGACGTAGTATACGACCTGCAGAGACGCTGCAAGAGTCGGACGGTCCAGTCAGCTACATGAACGAGTCCGACTCGAAATTAGAGATGACCTCGTGGAGTATTCAAGATGGCCTTATTTGGAAAAGTGATCAAGATACGGATTGTTGGCCTTGTCGAAGCACACATAATTGATATTTGAACCGTCTCCATCGGAAGTCATATGCAGATTCCACATCCCACGCAAGGAGCAAGACAGAAGATTGGACCAGATTCGGGCTGAATCCGAGTGGGACCAGAACTAGGATTCTAGGACGTGAATTGGTGTAATTTTCTTGTAAGGAAAGCCTAGATAAAACCTTTGCTTGTACGGGGGGTGACGGCCGATTGAACAACACACAATCGAACAAATCAATATACTACTTTTTCATATACGTTTTATCTCTCCACCGTTTTTCTATCTCGTTCTTCGCTGTTCTTTGTGTTTGAGAGATGCGAATCCCGAGGCTCTAGGGGCGAGCGAATCGACCTAGGGCATCCCATAGCCGCCGCACTCCCTGACGGGGTCCCTCCCGGGGGTGTGGGGTTTTCGGGTCTGCAAAAAGCGCCCGTCGACTGTCTTGCGTATCGCGCTGTCGGTCGGGTCTCCTTCGACGTGAGCTGCGGTGCATCACCCCCGGCGTCGAGGGTACACGTGACGTGTTCGTGTGTCAACACACTTTTTTGGCGACTCCGCTGGGGACGAAGATCAATCATCATCATCCACCATGTTCGATCTTCCCAAGCCATCTGAGGTAGACGCCGATAACATCATTAAGCCCAGTCTTGATGAGATTGAAAGTCGTATTGCTGATGGTAACAATCTAGTCTATCAAACTTTCATAGAAAATACTAATGCTCAGAAGAATATATCTCAATCGTCTAGTGGTAATGATGGTGTAGTTGCTAGTGTGCAAAACCCTAATATGTCTTTGCCCATCTCATCGGCGCCTCCCATGCCGATGACTTATTATCCTACCCAAACAAATCAGATTGTGGCTGCACCCATTAATCCTATTATGAGCGTGCCATGTTCGGTGGCAACGCCGAACCAAACCCTACCTACAGCTACATCCACTCGACCTTTACCAAAATATGGGTCGACGTACATGCCACAATTCCTACCTACAGCTAGTAACCCTACTCCTCCTATGCCACTGCCACAAGCGTCATCGTCCACTATGGATGATGGTCTAGCTAATCTTAGAGAGAATTTTGGAGTTGAGTTACCTCGGAATCGGATTTACCAAAAGCTGTACCCCGAGTACTTTGATGCCATCTAGTGCCCTCCAGGATATAAAATTCCAGATTTTGTTAAATTTAATGGAGAAGGCACAAAAACCACATGGGAGCATGTTAGTCAATATTTAGCACAATTGGGTGAGGCAGGCTCATTGAACGAATTGAAAGTGCGTTTATTTCCTTTATCATTAACTGGTACCGCATTTTCATGGTTTTCTTCTTTACCCCATGGTTCCATTCGGGTTTGGTCGCAGCTAGAGCAGAAGTTTCATGATCACTTTTATAGCGGCGACAATGAACTCAAGTTGTCACATCTAACATCGGTTAAGCAGAAGCATGATGAATCGATCTCCGATTACGTCAAGAGGTTTAGAGAAACAAAAAACCGGTGTTTTAGTTTGGTGATAACCGAGAGAGACTTGGCAGACCTAGTGCTGAGTGGTTTGAGAACTCCCATCAGAGAAAAGCTAGAAGGCTATGAGTTCTTAAATATCAACCAAGTCTTACAAAGGGCTTTGGCTCAGGAAAGCCGAAGCAAAGACCTCAAAGAAGTGCATAGATACAAAGCCGATCGTCCAAAGATGAATATGATCGAATATGATAGTGATCACTCGGACGATGAGGGTGATGTTTTTTCTACTGAATTTATTTGGCCATCTAAGGCCAAACAATTTACTTGCAATGATCTGAAACCGATTCATAAGAATCGTGATGAAGAGATGAAGTTTACTTTTAACGTTGCCAAGTGTGATAAAATATTTGATGCTTTGCTGCAAGCTAAAATTATTATAATAACTCATACTTTGCCACCGTTTGAAGAGCTGAAACGGCGCGCTTATTGCAAGTATCATAATTCTTTTTCTCATGCTACTAACGATTGCAATGTTTTTCGATGACAGATACAATCGGCCATTAATGACGGACGATTGAACTTTTCTGAAATGCAAGTTGATAAACAGCCTTTTCTAATGAATACCCTAGATTTGGAGGGGAAGAAGCTACTCATTCGGCCAGAGGTAGCCGAATCTGCTAATAAAGCTAATGCCATTATCGGTGAGCCCAGGAAAGACAAGGAGGCCAACAAGGTCTTGGGGAGACAGGTTGTGCTTGATAAGCAACCCGATGGCAAGGAAGTGATCAAAATCACCATCAAGAATCCTACACTCGGGGGGTAACCGCAAGTGCAAGAAAATACTCGTGTTAAATTTGTCAAGCCCAAGAGTCCAAAAGTTGGCAAGTGGAATAAGAATGAAGCTAAAGTGCAGCGCAAGCGGATCAAGCCAACTTTTGATATATTGCTGCCCAAGTATGCTAACCAGTCGGCCGGTTCTAGTTTCAATCGACCGACTCATCTGAAACGACCAAGGTCACCATCAGCTGATATGTTCAGTCGGTATACAAAACCGAGTGGACCAAGGGCGTAGTTTTCGGAAGAGCAGAGGCAATCTGTGTGGGATCGACTTGATTACTCATATAATGGCCGACTCAACATCGGTGACTATCAGTCGGCTGGTCAAAATATGCGACCGAGTGGAAATTTCATGCATCTGGAAAGTCGAAAAGAATGGCGTGTTAAGTCACCAATTGTTGCAGCAGTTGAGTCGAGAAAAAGCAAGGAGAAAACGGATGCCGACTCACTTATCTTGGGCACCAAAACATTTGCCATACAGCAGCCAATTGTGCATAGCAAACCGACTGAGCCGATACTTTCTATCGCGCCAAAGCACTCGGCTAATGACCATGAAGCAAGCACCAGCCGAGTAAAAATGAGAGATCCTAAATACACTCAGACAAAGTGGTGTCCTCCAGGGCTAACAAAGACACAGAAGAGAAAACTACAGAGGTTAAGGAGCCAAGAAATGGCAGAACAAGAGGCTGAGAAGCAAAGGGATAAGTTGTTCAATGACACTCGGCCTATGGTACCTACAAAACAAGTGTGGAGGCCCAAACAAATACGAGATACAGTGGCCTCTACGCCTATCATAGCAGCACCTACACTACCAAAAAAGGACGACGCAATCATTGCATCGTCTACGTTACCTATTGCTTCCTCTTCACTCGGACAAATTTCTGAATCGGTGGATGCACTTGAGGAGGAGGCTGATATGTTGGACTATGAGTCTACACCGGTTCATGAAGGTATGGATATCAATATGGTGTATTACTTGCCTGCTGAGTTTCGTGCTGTAGATGAGGAAGGGAAGGTGGCTCAGCTGGATTTTGGCCGTAAAAACGCGATATTCGAGAAGCCAAAAGAACCAGTAACGCATCTGAAACCATTATATCTTAGAGGTCATATCAATGGGTCGCCGCTCACTCGGATGCTTGTTGATGGTGGTGCTGTGGTAAATCTTATGCCCTATTCGGTCTTCAAGAAATTGGGTTTGCCTGATGAAGAATTGATCAAGACCAATATGGTGCTTAACGGGTTTGAAGGAAAAGAGAAAACTGAAGCCAAAGGTGTGATGTATGTGGAGCTTACAGTCGGAAGCAAAACTTAGGCTACTGCATTCTTTGTCACTGAGGTGCAAGGTAACTACAACGTCATACTAGGCCGTGATTGGGTTCATGCAAACCAGTGCATGCCATCCACTATGCACCAGTTTTTGATTCAGTGGGTTGATGATGAAGTGGAAGTCATTCATGCGGATAACTCGGCCTGTGTTGCTTTGGCCGATGCATCGGTGGATTGGCAACATCCCAATGCTACTTGCTTGACGGGACGTGACTTATCAGAGTTTGATTTTCTCAGCGCAACCAAGAATGGTTTTGTGCCCGTCTCTTTAAAGCCGACTGAATGCAATCGGCTCCAAGGTATGATATGTTTAAATGGATTCTAGCTCTGAGTGGTTACAAAAACGTCTTGTGAAATATCGGTCCAGCAAGAACGATATGTATGAGTCTATAGAGGAGTTGGATGACATGGATAAACTTGGACAAGGTTTTACGTCGGCCGATCCATTAGAAGAGGTAGATATTGGAGATGGTTCAGTCACTCGACCAACATTTATAAACAAAAATTTGAAAGCCGATTGTAAAGCTAAGTTAATCGAGCTATTGAAAGAATATGTTTGTTGCTTTGCATGGGAATATCATGAGATGCCAGGGTTAAGCCGAGAGCTAGTGGAGCATCGGTTGCCTATAAAGGCCGGTTTTAGACCTTATAAACAGTCGACCAGAAAATTTAATCCGAAAACATATGACCGGATCAAGGAAGAGATCGGTCGACTGCTTGAAGCTAATTTCATTCGACCTTGCAGGTACGCCGAGTGGATTTCTAACATTGTCCCAGTGGAGAAGAAAGGATCCGGCAAGTTGAGGGTGTGCATTGATTTTAGAGATTTGAATAGGGCTACACCCAAAGATGATTATCCTATGCCAATAACCGATATGCTTATTAATGATGCTTCTGGGCATAAGGTTATTAGCTTTCTAGATGGTAATGCCGGATACAATCAAATTTTTATGGCCGAAGAGGACATGTACAAGACTGCTTTTCGATGCCCCGGTTTCGTTGGTTTATTCGAGTGGACAGTGATGACATTCGGATTAAAAAATGCTGGAGCCACATATCAAAGGGCTATGAATTTGATTTTCCATGATTTACTCGGTATCATACTTGAAGTTTATATTGATGATATTGTTGTCAAATCGGATGCTTTTGAATCTCACTTGGCCGATTTGCGTTTAGCTTTTGAAAGAATGAAAAAGTATGGACTGAAGATGAATCCTTTGAAGTGTGCTTTTGGCGTATCAGCTGGCAAGTTTTTGGGTTTCATTATTCATGAAGATGGCATAGAGATTGATCCCAAAAAGATAGAGGCTATACAGAAAGTGGAGGCTCCAACATGCAAGAGAGATATGCAAAAGTTCCTTGGCAAGGTCAACTATTTGAGAAGGTTCATAGCTAATCTGTCAGGGAAAGTTGATGCATTTACTCCTATCCTTCGGTTAAAGGATGATGCTGATTTCACTTGGGGGGCAAAACATCAAGAAGCATTCGATATGATCAAGAATTATTTGTGCACTCCTCCGGTGATGAGAGCACCCAAGCATAGGGAACCCTTCAGACTTTACATTGCAGCAGAGGAAGAAGTTATTGGTGCTGTTCTAACTCAAGAGACCGAAGGAAAAGAGCATGCCATCACTTATTTAAGCCGCCGCTTATTGGACGCAGAGACAAGGTATACGTTTATTGAGAAATTATGTCTATGCTTATATTATGCTTGCACAAAACTGAGACATTATTTAGTGCCGAGTGCTTGTGTAGTATCTTGTCAAACCGATGTCATTAAATACATGTTGCACAGGCCAATTCTTAGTGGTAGAATTGGCAAGTGGGCTTATGCTTTGATTGAATATGATTTGGCTTATGAATCTCTAAAGTCCATGAGAGGCCAAATTGTTGCTAATTTCATTGTTGAACATCGGATTAATGACAAGCATGATGTTGATATGAACCTTATTTCATTAGTACCATGGATATTATACTTTGATGGGTCAGTTTGTAGCAATGGCCAAGGTGTTGGTATTGTTTATATATCTCCTCATGGTGCTGTTTTTGAAGCCTCATGCCGCTTAGAATATTTTTGCACAAACAATCAAGCCGAATATGAAGCATTGTTATTCGGCCTAGAGATGTTACTTGCTATAGGTGTTACACATATTGAGGCTTATGGTGATTCGTTGCTAGTGGTACAGCAAATATCCAAAGTCTTTCAGTGTTTGGACGAATCACTTAATGTTTATCTTGATGAATGTCTAGATATAATCTCTACTTTGGATTGTTTTAGCATTGCACATATATCTAGACATGACAACTGGAAAGCAAATGAGTTGGCACAACAAGCATCTGGATACCATGTTGATCATGGCATGTTTCATATTTCTCAAAATCCGATGTCTTGTCTTACCAGTATAGAAGAGGCCGAACCAGAACCCACTGATTCGGTCATTAACAAATAATCTAGTGCAGGTGACAATTCCGACTGGAGGAAGCCCATTGTTGCTTACTTGCGTAATCCGAGTGAAAGGGTGGACAGGGCTGTTTGGCGTATGGCTTTTAAATATACTATGAGGGATGATGATCTTTATCGCCGAACAGTTGATGATGTTCTTTTAAAGTGCTTGGATGAGGACCAAGCAAGAGTTGCTATGGGAGAGGTACATGAAGGCATTTGTGGTACTCACCAGTCGGCTCCCAAGATGAAATGGTTATTACGACGTGCTGGGTTTTATTGGCCGACCATGATTAATGATTGCTTCAGATATTATAAAGGGTGCGAAGCTTGTCAAAAATTTGGTGATATTCAATTGGCTCCCGCTGCTATGTTGCATCCTATTATCAAGCCGTGGCCTTTCAGAGGATGGGGTTTAGACTTTATTGGGCAAATCCATCCGTCTTCTTCAAAGGGGCATCGGTTCGTATTGGTGGCAACTGATTATTTCACTAAGTGGTCTGAAGGAGTACCTCTCAAGAACATGACGCATACGGAGGTAATTAAATTCATAACCAAGCACATTATTCATAGATTCGGTATTCCTCAAACGTTAACTACAGATCAAGGTTCATCTTTTATGTCACACCAAGTCAGAGAGTTTGCCGAATCTTATAACACAAAGTTGCTCAATTCCTCCCCATATTATGCCCAAGCTAATGGACAAGCTGAGTCTAGCAATAAAATTTTAATCAAGCTCATCAAGAAGAAGATTGAGGATAATCCAAGGAGATGGCATGACTTGTTGTCTGAGGCATTATGGGCACATAGAATCTCAAGGCATGGTGCTACGAAAGTGACTCCATATGAGCTAGTATATGGTCAGGAGGCTGTTTTACCAGTGGAAGTAAATTTGAATGCTTTGAGAATAGCCAAACAAAATGATTTATCGGCAATAGACTTCTATAACTTGATGATGGACAACATTGATGAGGTTGCTGATAAACGTTTGGCTGCTTTGAATGCCATAGAGAGAGATAAGTTGAGGGTGGCAAGGGCTTACAATAAGAAAGTCAAGTTGAAGAATTTTCAAGTTGGTGATCTTGTCTGGAAAGTGATTCTACCGATTGGTTCAAGAGATAGAAAATTCGGGAAGTGGTCTCCAAGTTGGGAAGGTCCTTTTAGGATTACAAGAGTTGTTCCCGGAAATTCATATTTGGTGGAATCAATACAAGGGGCATTTTTACCTCGAGCTCTCAATGGCTAATATTTGAAGAAGTACCACCCGAGTGTGTGGTAGGAAGCCTAAGTAGGCAATGGCCGATATACGATTATGGCCCTTAGCACAAACATGGCCGATATATAATTATTGCCCTGAGAAGAATAGATGGCCGATGGAGTGTTGACATCGTCCTTAGAACAAACATGGTGCAAATTATTTTTCGGCATGCAAGCTTTGCCGAAAAATAGGGGGGCCTGTGTTGACACCTGATTTTGGCACAGTGCAGAATGCAATGGAGATGGCCTCAAATGACAAAATATTCTAAATGAGAAATTTCACATTGCCGAGTGGAACAACTTTGATGTTTGGACCATAATCATTCGGCATCATATCAAAGACCAAAACTACACTCAGATTGTCATGTTTAGGTGTTCTGAGTGCTTTTTGGTCAAGTACGCCTCCAGGACAATCTCGGATTAAGGAATGCTCTACATGCATTGTCTTCGTCTCGTCGAATCGGTCGATTTTGATATAAAAATCATCTCAATCCGAGTTCGTATGCAAAAGTTAGAGCTATCTGGATGCAGCCCTGTCAAGAGGCGAAATATGACGCGGAAGACCAGACATGTCTTGGCAAGTGTCTGATGTAATGCGTGAGTGTTTTGGCCTAGAAGATGGCCTCGAGTCGGAAAACGTTCAACACGAAAGTTTTTCGTCTCGTCAAAACGGTCAAGTTTGCTTTTGGACACATTTTCATCCGAGGTCGTTTGCTGCCTCAAAAACCTTGCCGGGGAAAGCTTGCCGCCGTGAACAGTAACCTTGCCGGGGAAAGCTTGCCGCCGTGAACAGTAACCTTGTCGGGGAAAGCTTGCCGCCGTGAACAGTAACCTTGCCGGGGAAAGCTTGCCGCTGTGAACAGTAACCTTGCCGGGGGAGAGCTTGCCGCCGTGAACAGTAACCTGCCGGGGAAAGCTTGCCGCCGTGAACAGTAACCTTGCCGGGAAAGCTTGCTGCCGTGAACAGTAGAAACTGTCGAGGCCAATCCGACCAGATGCTGAAGATGGGCTCAAATACTTATCTAGATGGCTTTGGATGAAGAAGTGTTCAACACGGGAGTTGTTCGTAACGTCGAAACGGTCAACTTTGCTTTTGGAGTCATCATCATCCGACGTAGTATACGACCTGCAGAGACGCTGCAAGAGTCGGACGGTCCAGTCAGCTACATGAACGAGTCCGACTCGAAATTAGAGATGACCCCGTGGAGTATTCAAGATGGCCTTATTTGGAAAAGTGATCAAGATACGGATTGTTGGCCTTGTCGAAGCACACATAATTGATATTTGAACCGTCTCCATCGGAAGTCATATGCAGATTCCACAGCCCACGCAAGGAGCAAGACAGAAGATTGGACCAGATTCGGGCTGAATCCGAGTGGGACCAGAACTAGGATTCTAGGACGTGAATTGATGTAATTTTCTTGTAAGGAAAGCCTAGATAAATCCTTTGCTTGTACGAGAAGTCCAGCCGCCTCTTATATATGTTGGGGGTGACGGCCGATTGAACAACACACAATCGAACAAATCAATATACTACTTTTTCATATACGTTTTATCTCTCTACTGTTTTTCTATCTCGTTCTTCGCTGTTCTTCGTGTTTGAGAGCTGCGAATCCCGAGGCTCTAGGGGCGAGCGAATCGACCTAGGGCAGCCCATAGCCGCCGCACTCCCTGACGGAGTCCCTCCCGGGGGTGTGGGGTTTTCGGGTCTGCAAAAAGCGCCCGTCGACTGTCTTGCGTATCGCGCTGTCGGTTGGGTCTCCTTCGACGTGAGCTGCGGTGCATCACCCCCGGCGTCGAGGGTACACGTGACGTGTTCGTGTGTCAACAGAACTGGTTTGGCATCTGCTTCTAAATTTATTTTATGTTGACATAGAGTGGGACTAATGCCCTTAAGATCATCAAGAGTATATCCAATAGCAGAAGGATGCTTCTTCAGAGTTTTTAATAATCTTTCTTCTTCATGCTCTGAAAGGTTAGCACTAATAATAACATGATATATCTTCTTTTCATCAAGATAAGCATATTTAAGATTATCAGGCAAAGGTTTAAGCTCAAACACGGGATCACCCTTGGGTGGAGGTGGATCCCCTAAAATTTCAATAGGCAAATTGTGTTGCAGAATAGGTTCCTGTTTAAAGAATACTTCATTTATTTCCCTTCTTTCATTCATGAACATATCATTTTCATGGTCTAGCAGATAATGTTCTAAAGGATCGCTAGGAGGTACGGCAATAGAAGCAAGACCAATAATTTCATCCTTACTAGGTAATTCTTCCTCACGATGTTGTTTGCTAAATTTAGAGAAATTAAACTCATGAACCATATCATCCAAGCCAACAGTAACAACATTCTTAGTGCAATCTATGGTAGCATTGACAGTATTTAAGAAGGGTCTACCAAATATAATGGGACAAAAGCTATCTTGTGGGGAACCAAGAATAAGAAAATCAACAGGATATTTAGTTTTCCCACACAAGACTTCAACATCTCTAACAATTCCAATTGGTGAAATAGTATCTCTATTGGCAAGTTCAATTGTGACATCCATACCTTCTAACTCAGCAGGTGCAATTTCATTCTTAATTTCTTCATATAAAGTATGCGATATAACACTAGCACTAGCACCCATATCACATAAGCCATGATAATAATGATCTCCTATTTTAACAGAAATAACAGGCATGCCTACCATAGGTCTATGTTTATCTTTATCACAAGGTTTAGCAATTCTAGCAGTTTCACCTTCAAATTGAATAACATGCCCATCAATATTATCAGACAAGAGATCTTTAACAATAGCAATATTAGGTTCTACTTTAACTTGCTTAGGAGGTGTATAAGTTCTAATATTGCTTTTACGAACAACAGTTGAAGCTTTAGCATGATCCTTTATTCTAACAGGGAAAGGTGGTTTCTCAATATAAGAAGTAGGAATAATAGGATCATTATAAGTGACAGTCTTTTCTTCAACTTTAATAGGTGCATCTACTTTTACTTCTATGGGAGGATGATATTTAAACCACTTCTCCTTAGGGAGATCAACATAAGTAGCAAAAGATTCACAGAAAGAAGCTACTATCTCAGAGTCAAGTCCATATTTAGTGCTAAACTTACGGAAAATATCGGTGTCCATAAAAGATTTAACACAATCAAACTTAGGTGTCATACCTGACTCCTTACCTTCATCGAGGTCCGAATCTTCAGAGTTGCGTTTAATTCTATCCAATAAATTCCATCTGAATTCAATAGTCTTCATCATAAAAGAGCCAGCACAAGAAGTATCGAGCATGATTTGATTATTATGAGAAAGCCGAGCATAAAAACTTTGCATAATTATTTCTCTCGAGAGCTCATGATTGGGGCATGAATATAACATTGATTTAAGCTCCCCCAAGCTTGAGCGAAGCTTTCTCCTTCGCGAGGCCAGGAATTATATATATAGTTGCGATCACGATGAACAAGATGCATAGGGTAATACTTTTGATGAAATTCCAACTTCAATCTTTTATAGTCCCATGATCTCATATCATCACATAGCCTATACCATATCAATGCGCCGCCCTTCAAAGATAAAGGGAAGACCTTCTTCTTAGCAACATCATCGGGTATACCTGCAAACTTAAATAGTCCACAAACTTCATCCACATATATTAAGTGCTCATCAGGATGCTTTGTTCCATCTCCTGTAAAAGGGTTAGCTAGCAGTTTTTCCATCATACCTGAAGGAAATTCAAAAGAAGTTTCATTTTCAATAGGTTCAGTAGGTTGAGGAGCAACTCTTTGCTCTACTGGATGGGGTGAAGATACCCCGAACAAGCCCCTCAGAGAATTACTTTCCATAGTAACAAGTGACAGTAATTTCAGCACACTATATAAATTTTTCCTTACCAAATTCCACCTACCAAAGGCGCTACACTCCCCGGCAACAACGCCAGAAAAGAGTCTTGATGACCCACAAGTATAGGGGATCTATCTAGTCCTTTCGATAAGTAAGAGTGTCGAACCCAACGAGGAGCAGAAGGAAATGATAAGCGGTTTTCAGCAAGGTATTCTCTGCAAGTACTGAAATAAGTGGTAACAGATAGTTTTGTGATAAGATAAATTGTAACGAGCAACAAGTAACAAAAGTAAATAAAGTGCAGCAAGGTGGCCCAATCCTTTTGTAGCAAAGGACAAGCCGGAACAAACTCTTATAATAGGAAAAGCGCTCCCGAGGACACATGGGAATATCATCAAGCTAGTTTTCATCACGTTCATATGATTCGCATTCGGTACTTTGATAATTTGATATGTGGGTGGACCGGTGCTTGGGTGCTGTTATTACTTGAACAAGCATCCCACTTATGATTAACCTCTATTGCAAGCATCCGCAACTACAACAAAAGTATTAAGGTAAACCTAACCATAGCATGAAACATATGGATCCAAATCAGCCCCTTACGAAGCAACGCATAAACTAGGGTTTAAGCTTCTGTCACTCTAGCAACCCATCATCTACTTATTACTTCCCAATGCCTTCCTCTGGGCCCAAATAATGGTGAAGTGTTATGTAGTTGACGTTCACATAACACCACTAGAGGCTAGACAACATACATCTTATCAAAATATCAAACGAATACCAAATTCACATGACTACTAATAGCAAGACTTCTCCCTTGTCCTCAGGAATGAACGTAATTACTCACAGAGCATATTCATGTTCATAATCAGAGGGGTAATAATATGCATATAGGATCTGAACATATGATCTTCCACCAAATAAACCAACTAGCATCAACTACAAGGAGTAATCAACACTACTAGCAACCTACTAGCACTAATCCCGGACTTTGAGACAAGAATTAGATACAAGAGATGAACTAGGGTTTGGAGATGAGATGGTGCTGGTGAAGATGTTGATGGAGATTGCCCTCTCCCGATGAGAGGAGCATTGGTGATGACGATGGTGATGATTTCCCCCTCCCAGAGGGAAGTTTCCCCGGCAGAACAGCTCTGCCGGAGCTCTAGATTGGTTCCGCCAAGGTTCCGCCTCGTGGCGGCGGAGTCTCGTCCCGAAAAGTTCCTTCCTATTTTTTTATCATCGAAAGACTTCATATAGGAGAAGATGGACGTCGAAGAGCCATCAGGGGGCCCACGAGGTAGGGGGGTGCGCCCTAGGGGGGTGGGGGCGCCCCCACCCTCGTGAGCAGGGTGTGGGCCCCCTGGCCTTCATCTTTGGCGAGGATTTTTCTTTATTTATTTTAAGATGTTCCGTGGAGTTTCAGGACTTTTGGAGTTGCGCAGAATAGGTCTCTAATATTTGCTCCTTTTCCAGCCCAGAATTCCAGCTGCCGGCATTCTCCCTCCTTATGTAAACCTTGTAAAATAAGAGAGAATAGCCATAAGTATTGTGACATAAAGTGAAATAACAGTCCATAATGCAATAAATATCAATATAAAAGCATGATGCAAAATGGACGTATCAATCATCGAGCTCTATCTTTTGGTAACATTTTCACTAGGTGGTTTCACAATGAAAATGACCATTTTGCCCTTGCCTCTAATCAGCCCCCTCCGAGAGAGAACGGTCCTACGTTTCGTTCCGCGGCTTCACCGCACTTCTTCCTGGAGTCTCCTTCACCCCAGGCAAGCCACAATACCCACTTGCATGATAGTCATGCAGCAGCCATGGTTTTCAACTTGAATATTTATTAAATGTTTGATTGTTTAAAATATGGTTATTGTTGTTCGGTAATGATTCTTGGCTAGTGCTTACTTTCTTGCTATGTTGTTATGCACTGGTTGTCATGCCCTACTAGTTGTTAGTATTCCTTTCATATGCTTATACTTGCTAGTAGTACATATTGATGTTGGTAATGGACTTCGGTGCATGACTGCCATCTGTCAGTAGTTGTTCCGCTGCGAGTAGTTGTTCCGCTGCTTCGAGTTGTTATGCTGCTTGTATAGAGCAACAGTGGTTGGCGTAGTGTCGCCGTGCCGATGTTATTCATTGTAATATCTGAACCCTTGTATTCATATTCATGTTGTAATAGAGAGCTGGTTTGTTCTATACTAAGCAGTGCCATATTCCAGAAGACTTCACCTCGATCCCTGGGCTGGAATACGGGGCGTTCTGGTTTTCTCTGAGCCGGGGTGTCACAGGCTTGGTATCAAAGCAGGTCTGGCTGTAGAGCGTCCTAGTCCCCTGGAAAATTAGAAAACATTAGTAAAGGGTCTGGTTGTTGCCCTTGCTTGCCGCATTTGGTTGTTGCATTTGTTTGCTGCATATAGTCTTATTTCGGTTACCATTAACTCCTGTTTCATGCGTAGATGGCGGTCAACTTCCATGAGTTCAGTGCCCTTCCCTTAGCTCCCGGTGCTATTCCTTTTGAGTTCAATCCCACTCCTACACCTCTCAGCTTTGCCACCCTCCTTGGCGACATGTGGCGTAGTATTTATCCCCTCGGAGATCCACCTCATTATCAAGTATTCCAGTTTTCTACTGGAGAAAGAATTCGGTAATACGTTGCTCATGTTCATCTGTTTGCCCCAATTCCTGTCGGTAAGCGCACCTACAGTTTCCATGGTGGTTACGGTGCTACTCCTGAGCGTGCCGTTCAGCTTGCCACAATGGCAGGAGTCACCAATCTTTGTCATCAAGAGAGCATGGTGCAAGAGAACCGTGCTTATCAATATTATCCCACCATCGTCGAGAATCCTAGGCGGATCCAATTTCCCTCTGTCAACCCTCAAGATGACCCGGCTATCCTCACCATGTCTTGTTACATGACGGGCGAGTGTCTTCTTATTTCTGAGTTAGTCCGAGACGCCATTCGAGCCAGGAGATTGCTTGGTGTCGCTATACCTCAGTCTCCGCCAGCTTCTCCAATTCCTCCGCCTCGTCCATCCGGAGTTTCAGAGTCAGTGGTTCCACTCGCTACTCCCTTAGTTTCCTCGTCAGTGCGAGAGCATTTGCTCAAGCGTAGGATGAAGTCCTTCATGTAGCGCTTGTGCATCCGCTGTAGTATCATGCTTGTGTGTGTCTGTGTGGAGAAGCTTTGTAGCTTGTTTGCTGTGTGCTTTGTTGCAATAAATCATTTTCTCGTGCTTCTTTGTTTTGAATCCTCGGTGTTACCCCCTTATGGAAATTATTCCTCGACCGACACCGGATCAGGAGGAGCCGTAAGCAGTACAGAGATGCACCAAGAAATTCAGTTAAAAGCAATGAGGTTTTCAACCGACAGCATTGTATTGCAGACATCCGTCCAGACACAAATTGTATTTTGATCAGGCTTTTAGCAACAAGTACCTGTCAGAGATACACTTTATCGCAGCAAAGATTAAATCAGAAAGAGGACAAAATTGGATCAACAGTGCATTTCAAGTCAAAGGAATGGGCTATGCACAATGATTGAATGTGCCATAAGGCAAAATTAAAACCTTGCGACACCCAGAAGTCAGTCCAAATGCACAATGAATTCAGAAAGGATAGTCAGACAATTCTTGTCATATAAATAATCAGCTGCCGGATTGACAAAAAAATATATATGTCATTCCATTCACCAAGAAAATCAGCCCCGTCCTTCTCCATAATTTATTGACGAAGTGTACAAAGATAAGGTTCCCAGTCTGCATCAGTAGGGACTGAATGGATTCCCATGCAAGATATCCAGTCTTCTCGATAAAATACTGCAGAAGCTTCTGGCATAAGGTACCGATTCTTCCCTAGCAAAGTGTATGATACCCCATTTTCCTCAAGAAGATATCCACTGAAGGCTTCGAGCATAAGCCATCCAGTCTTCCTCAGCACGATATCCCGGTGGTTTCCAAACGCAAGCTGCCTAATCTTCTTCAGTATGACACAAGTACAAGACATTAAAATTGTCAGCATATGGCAGTATTTTCCAAGTGGCAGATCTGCAACAGTTGGTCTGAAACAAAAATCGGTCAGAGAGGTATGCCTCAAAAATCAGATATTAGTTCATTCAGTATGCTACCAAGTCCATGCAAGTCTCTCGCACAAGGAAGAATTCACGGTACACATCCGATAACCTCACCGGTTATTCAAGAAACAAAAACCAGGGGGTGATGCCATAATCAACAAGTCTTGAAGGAAAGACAACATTGAGACAATAATCTTGGTAGTGATTATCAAGATCAGTCCCGCACATCCAACAATATGATGTTATTAACCCTGTCACTATCCAGCATAATCAACAACAGTATTAAGGTCTGTATAACCACACGTGAGCCGGATAAATATACCGAGGCTCAAAACATGCACCGGACCAAGGTATGAGTGCCAGATATTGTACATAATAGTATTCAGGGCTGCAAAAATAATCAAGGATATATATAAGGCCCCTCTCTTTCAGTTGATGATCCAGATGAAGAAAGTAATAATGAAAGAGCAATACCAACAATACATGTATGCCGGTTATTATGTGAAAATTTTGGATGCCCAAGACCGTCTTATTCCACGGCAAACCCAAGCAAAGATCCGCCTAAGAGGTATACTCCATTGTGGTAAGGACCTCATGGCGAGGCAACCAACTCAGTCCATAGTATGCTCAGAACTGTTAGCCTTGAACACTCGAGTCTGTCCGATCAGACTCATGGACAACTCAATATATTGATCTCAACACCCACGATGGAGCATCGCACAGACTGTTATTCCTAGGGAGATACTGGCAAAAATAAAGAATCAGTGTGAAAACATATACTTTGAGGATTGTTATCTCTCGCATAGGGGAAGCAATTAAAATAATAGCATGTGTGGATGGGATTCTTTGCGAAGATTACTGCTAGTTAAGTCTGCAAATCTTATCATCAGGAGATGGTGCATTTTTCTATCAGTCACGACAAGCGACAGTCAAACCTTGGGTACAACTTGGATACTCAAGACTGTGAAGCCAGTCAAGGTAAGTCAGAAACTCCTGCAAGATGTCAGAATCCATTAGCAAAACAGATATGATCCACATCACTGTTTTGGAACCAGAAGGCATGTCTATATTCGAGGAATCCGATGCCTGGATAGAAGAGATTGCTTGTTCCACGGGAAGATATGTTCCCCAACTCGTGGAATATTCTCGGTACTCGATACTAGAATAACATTTCCAGCAAGGATCCATATCAAGTAGGACAAGTATGTCCGTAAAAATAATATTCCGGATGCTAGCTCAGCCAACAGATATGAAAAGAAAATTTAAGTCAGTATAAACAGGAACATATAAGGTACGTCCTGTCAGAATGGCAGATACGGCGAAGCAAACCACCCCAGATCAAGACAGTCAGTTATATCCAATTCAGTGGAAATATTATATGAGAATGAATAAAAGAAACCCGATTTGGAAACGGTTTCTTCAAGTCAGAAAGATTATTTAACCCTGAGCAACCAAATCTCGAGGATGAGATTCCTTTCAGGGGGGAAGGTTTGTAACAACCTGGATTTTTGCCCTTTTCTTTTTTCCTTTGATTTTCTTGGATTTCCTGTTTTGTTTTGCTTTTTCGTGGCTATGTGGTTCTGAAACTTGGGAAGATCATGTATTCCTAGGTTTTATAGTGGCTTGCCACCCTCTTCATCATTCCAAGATCATGTCATTTCCATCCTTGACCTAACCCAAAATTCCTTTGTTGGGAATATTCCTTTTCTGATAAAGGAATAACCCTTAAAACCCGTCACTCCTAAAATTCCCAAATAATTCTCATAATTTTTTTGGGTAATACCTTCCTCAAAAATTGCAAAATATATCATTGGCCATGTTTCCCATCATGCTCAATAAATTCATTTCCTATTCTGTCCTAAATGGCACATTGTGAAGCAAGTGCTATTTATCTTTGCCCATTTGAACCCAAACTTATTGGACATCTCTTCCTGTACAAATAATTACCCCATGCCAAAATTCAACTCAATTTGCCTAGTAACTATTCCTGAGCAATATTTTAAAGTTCATGTCTGAGGGAAGTGATTGTGAAGGAAGTACAAGCTAGGCATATCCAAATGAGTTGCAATTTTGCAAGGTCCTTCCTATGGTCAAATAATGACTCTCCACCAAATATGAGCTCATGTAACTCATCTATGTGATCCCAGACCCAAATCTTAGTTTCTGGTCAGATTTTCAGTTTGTGAAGAAACTATATTTTATATTACTTCAATTGAGCTGAAACTTTACTAGGACATGCTTCTACCTATATCAACTCCCTCCACCAAGTTTTACCTCAATTAGTTAATCCAATTGCCCTGTGAAATTTTTCCAAGTTTCTGTCCAGAATGAAGCTTTGTGAAGCAAGTGCCACTTTGGTATTTCCAAATGGCATGAAACTTTTACAGCAGGTTCATATCATCATATAACCCCTCTATGACAAATTTCAGCTCACAGAAATCAAGTATGTGAGTGTATCATCCAAATCCCTAATTCTGGCCAGTTTTGCACTTTCTACAGCAGCCCTCATCTAAACTACTCCCCTTAGTCTGATTTTTGGTGATCAACATCACCTTAGTGTGTGATCATCATCAGAAAAACTCTTTACCACGTTACCAAGCTGGTTTAACCACAGAGAGTTACAAACACCTTCTTATTGAATTACTTTGGAGCTAAGTGCAAATCTCTTCTTTGCCCCTGGACCGATTTATTTCCTCATTTTGACTAAGGGCACGAAGGTCAATCCACTAGACATGGTTGGCCACGCCAAAGAGCTCCGCTTGCACCAGTGCGCGTGGTGATCACGCTTGCGTCATGGCTGAACGCGTGCTCTGGCTCGATTCGACCACTGTTCTCGTCTCCTCCCTCCTCGTCTCGACCTCCATTCATGTCCTGGAGCTCGCCCGTGCTCGACTGCGTCGCCTTGACTCGCTGCTTCATCGTGGTTTGCCATCAATGCACCGCTAGAGCAGTGCCCGTGCCATGCCCCTCCTTTGACCTCCATTAGAGCACTGCTCAAGCTCGCTTGTGAGCTCCAGAGCCTTCCCCTCGGCTATATAAGCGTGCCCTGAGCCCTCCCGCAGCTCACCCATCCCTCCCTCGCCTCATTTGCTCTCTGGAATCGCCCCACCTCGTCGGAGTTCATTGCCGTCCACCATAGCCGCCTCGGCCTCAGCTTGGTTCTGACCAACCCGAGCCTCCTCTCCTCCTCCTACCATGTCCACCGACTCCCCCTCGTCCCACTGAGCCTCCCCATCCCACCAGTTCGTCGCTGGAGTCCCTCTGGCCGCGCCTCCCGGAGCTTGGCCGTCGCCATTGCTCTCGGCCACCACCTCGACCGAGCCCATCCGGTGCTCCTCTCTCCCTCCCGTCGCCACTAGAGCCTCCACCACTCTCTGGCAAGCCTCCCCAAGCCCTCCACCTCGCCTCCCCGCCGCCGGAGACCCCTGCCCATCACCACCATCGCCCGCCCCTGCCTCCTTGGTTCCTCTCCGTCCCTGCGCCCTCGCTCCTCCCCAGCGGCCGCCCTGCACTAGAACGGAGGCGCTTCTGCCTCGTGGTCCCGCCGGTGGTCTCCGTATGGCCAGAGATGGCCGGAGCAGGCCGGTCCCCCTGTTGCTTCCCTCCCCTACTCTGCCTCTACTCACGCGAGGAACAGGGCGAGCGGGAGGTAGAGGACGAGCGCCCGTGCCCCCTCCCCCTGCCCCTGGGCCCCACGTGCCAGTGGTCCAGGCGCCTTTGCCCACGTGGCAAGTGGAGACGGCTTCCCAAACTACGTTTTCTTCTTCTGAAAGCGTATTCTATTTCTACTTTGGCCTGAAGTACGTCTTCTAAGTCAGAAAGCGCATTTTCTCAAATCCGTTTCTTCCTTATCCACTCAGGGACCCGTTGGTGATAATGTTTTCACAGATTAGTCCCTGTTCTTCCAACCTTCACAACTTTTCAACCGTAACTCCAATCGAGGTGAAACCAATGCTCACTTCTTCGTATCATCGAGCTCTATCTTTTGGTATCATTTTCACTAGGTGATTTCATAGTGAAAATGACCATTTTGCCCTTGCCTCTAATCATCCCCCTCCGAGAGAGAACGGTCCTACGTTTTGTTCCGCGGCTTCACCGCACTTCTTCCTGGAGTCTCCGTCACCCCAGGCAAGCCACAATACCCACTTGCATGATAGTCATGCAGCAGCCATGGTTTTCAACTTGAATATTTATTAAATTTTTGATTGTTTAAAATATGGTTATCGTTGTTCGGTAATGATTGTTGGCTAGTGCTTACTTTCTTGCTATGTTGTTATGCACCTAGTTGTCATGCCCTGCTAGTTGTTAGTATTCGTTTCATATGCTTATACGTGCTAGTAGTACATATTGATGTTGGTAATGATCTTCGGTGCATGACTCTCGTCTGTCCCGAGTACCGTTGTTATACATGTTCTATTGCATCCAGTTGGTTAAATGCTTGCATGATGGCATTGTTGATATGTTCTTGCATGATGTTTATTATTGATGCTAGTGGTCATGTTATGCTATGAGTAGTGTTGTACTGGTAATATTCATGCTCTTCATTATGCCATGCTCAGTTGGAGATGATTCATTGTTGATATGGTGGATAGTTATGTTGCACCCGTGCTTATGTTGATATCATGCTCATGCATTGAAATTGCATCATGTATATTATCATGGCTCAGCATATTTGCATTCAAGTTTAACCGGATTAAATTGAACTTGAACAACTGTTGGCTGAGTCATGGTACCACCATATCAAACTAACCAGTGCAAGCATGCTTACCTATATGGGAAGGTCCTAACTGGGTCTATTGTCGTGCCTCTCGCCGGTGCCTCCAACGAGGGAAGGTTATGGGCATGCGGTACCCTAGCCCGGTAAGCAGACATAACCTTGTGTGCCCATTTTTGTTATTATGGATCCAGTCCCCGTGAGGGACGGTCCCCGTGAGGGACGTTTTGGCCATGACGGTGGTCGTTGTGTCTTTGGTAGACACGGGGCCACCCAGGACTAGCCCAGTTGGGAGTGGGTCGAAGTGGCCGAGAGAGTGTCATGGCAATAGATCGGTTTTGTCGGAACGCCGTTGGTCCACCCGAATGGGAGTGAGAGGCCATGGGTTCCGTAGTGTGGGTACAGTGTACTAACCTCTGCAGAGTGTATATTAAATCTATCGATAGCCGCGCCCGCGGATAAGGGCCTAGTTCGTAGTTGGTCACACTATGAGTCAACAGTAATAATAATAATAATAATAATAATAATAATAATAATAATAATAATAATAATAATAACAATAATGAGGAGATAAGTTGGTTGTGATCGCCGGAAGGATCACTGTTTGAGATAAGTTGGTTGTGATCACCGAAGGATCACTGTTTGAGGCCAGGTATTGGTCATGGTTGTGATCACCGGAAGGATCACGGTTTGAGACCAAGTGTTGGTCATGGTTGTGATCGCCGGAATGATTACCGTGGTATCGAGGATACCGAGTTGTTGGATATTCGTGATGTTGTGCGAGAATTGTGGGTAAAGATCAAGCTCCTTGTGGTCATTTGATGATTACTACGATATTGTTTATACCAAGCTTGATTGGATCCAGAGATGACCGTCTAATGTCCGAGGTTGGTAAGTGTAGAATAAATGGTGCATGTAGTGTCATCATGTTGCATGCTAGTATCATCAGATTTATATGCTCATGCCATGATCATATTGTTCTAGCGATATTATGTTCATGTTGTTCATGCCATGTTATCCTGATGATCCAATGATAATTCTTGCTTAACCTGTAATTGCCATGTTGTTGTTTGTCTTGAATGCTTCTGGTTATTGTGAGCTTGCAAGTACATTCAATGTACTGACCTGGCGTGTCATGCCAGTTTGCAGGTCATGCCTGGATTGCTTGCTTGTTTGGTGTTGTTCCTGTGTTCACGAGCTAGGATAAACATTCCAGCCATAGTCCCTGCAGATTGGAGTTCACAATCACCATTCGTTGTTCCGCTGCCAGTAGTTGTTCCGCTGCTTCGAGTTGTTATGCTGCTTGTATAGAGCAACAGTGGTTGGCGTAGTGTCGCCGTGCCGATGTTATTCATTGTAATATCGGAACCCTTGTATTCATATTCGTGTTGTAATAGAGAGCTGGTTTGTTCTATACTAAGCAGTGCCGTATTCCAGAAGACTTCACCTCGATCCCTGGGCTGGTATACGGGGCGTTCCGGTTTTCTCTGAGCCGGGGTGCCACATAATTATGGTAATTCCTATGGTAATCCTTCTTATAATAGGAACACCTCTGATCTTGAGAATAATATTAAAGAATTTATCAATGCTCAAAAGGTTTTCAATAATACGATAGAAGAAAAGTTGAATAAGATTGATGATATGTCTAGAGGTATTGATAGAATTTCTCATGATGTAGAAAATCTCAAGTTGAATTTTTTTGTGCCTAAAGTTGAGGAATCAATTAAAGCTTTATATGTTTCTATGGATGAAAGTAAGAAAAGAACCGCTATGCTTAGAGCTAAAAGATAATTTCTAGAAAAAGCGTTTACTAGTGATTGCTTTCATAAAAATGATGAAGATCTTAAAATGCTTGGTGTTTCTTCTATTGATTCCTTGTTTAGTAAAATTAAGATTGATGATAAAGGGACTGAAGAAGTGTCAACTTTAGCTAGAAGGCGTCCCGATAATTCGGAGGGTGAAAATCTTGATATTTTTTTTGATAAAAGTGGGTTTGGAGAGGTCAAAACTTTAACTAGTGATGTGCCCACTCTTTTGGATTACAAAGACTTTAATTATGATAATTGTTCTTTGATTGATTGTATTTCTTTGTTGCAATCCATGATAAATTCACCCCAAGCTTATGAATAGAACAAAGCTTTTACTAAACATATTGTAGATGCCATGATGAAAGCTTTGGAAGAAAAGTTGGAATTAGAGATCTCAATTCCTAGAAAATTACATGATGAATGGGAACCTACTATCAAAGTCAAGATTAAAAATTATGAGTGCTGTGCTTTATTTGATTTGGGTGCTAGTGTTTCTACAATTCCGAAATCTTTATGTGATGTGCTTGGTCTTACCCATATTGAAGAGTGTTCTATAAATTTGCACTTGGCGGATTCTACTATTAAAAAGCCTATGGGAAGAATTAATGATGTTATTATTCTAGAAAATAGGAATTATGTGCCCATATATTTTATTGTTCTTGATATTGATTGCAATCCATCTTGTCCTATTGTACTTGGTAGACCGTTTTTACGTACTATTGTTGCCGTGATTGATATGAAAGAAGGAAATATTAAATTTCAATTTCCACTAAGAAAGGGGATGGAAAACTTCCCTAGAACAAGAATTAAGCCACCATATGAATCAATCATGCGGGCATCTTATGGATCTAGAACTAAAGATGACAATAGTTAGATCTATGCATTATGCCTAGCTAGGGGCATAAAACAATAATGGTTGTTGGGAGGCAACCCAATGGATAAAATTTATTTTTGTCTTTTTCTTTCTGTTCTTGAGTGTTTGCACAATTATGCTACTGTTATGATTGTGTTTTTATATTTTAATTTGTGTTTGTGCCAAGCAAAGCCTTTGGGATCATGTTGGGTGATAGTTGATTTGATCTTGTTTAAAATAGAAACTTTTGCGCCTAGTAAAACAATTTTAATTAATCACACAAGATTGGTATAAAAGTTTGCCACGTTGTCCTAATTTTTTCAGAATTTTTGGAGTTACAGAAGTATTCGAAGTTTTCATATTTCTATAGACTGTTCTATTTTTGACAGATTCTGTTTTCTTTGTGTTGTGTGCTTATTTTGATGAATCTATGGTTTGTATTGGAGGGCATAAGCCATGGTAAAGTTGGAATACATTATATATAATGCAAAAATAAAATAAAATATGAATGGGTTTGCAACAATACTTAGAGTAGTGATTTGCTTTGTTATACTAACAGATCTCACAAAGGTTTTGTTGAGTTTTGTGTGATTGAAGTTTTCAAGTTTTGGGTGAGATCACGATGGATGAAGGAATAAGGAGTAACATCTAAGTGATCACGTGATCCATATCAACTAAACCATGTCCGATCATCACGTGAGATGGAGTAGTTTTCAATGGTGAACATCACTATGTTGATCATATCTACTATATGATTCACGCTTGACTTTTCGGTCTCAGTGTTCCGAGGCCATATCTGCATATGCTAGGCTCGTCAAGTTTAACATGAGTATTTTGCGTGTGCAAAACTGGCTTGCACCCATTGTATGTGAACGTAGAGCTTATCACACCCGATCATCACATCGTGTCCTGGCACGACGAACTGTAGCAATGGTGCATACTCAGGGAGAACACCTATACCTTGAAATTTAGTGAGAGATCATCTTATAATGCTACCGCCGAACTAAGCAAAATAAGATGCATAAAGGATAAACATCACATGCAATAAAATAAGTGATATGATATGGCCATCATCATCTTGTGCCTTTGATCTTCATCTCCAAAGCACCGTCATGATCACCAACGTCACCGGCTTGACACCTTGATCAGCATCGTTGTCGTCTCAGCAACTATTTCTTCTATGACCATCGCTACCGCTTAGTGACAAAGTAAATCAATTACATGGCGATTGCATTTCATACAATAAAGAGACAACCATATGGCTCCTACCAGTTGCCGATAACTGTAACAAAACATGATAATCTCATACAACAATTTATATATCATCACATATTGACCATATCACATCACAGCAAGCCCTGCAAAAACAAGTTAGACGTCCTCTACTTTGTTGTTGCAAGTTTTACGTGGCTGCTACGGGCTTCTAGCAAGAACCGTTCTTACCTACGCATCAAAACCACAATGATTTTTTGTCAAGTGTTTTTTTAACCTTCAACAAGGACCAGGCGTAGTCAAACTCGATTCAACTAAAGCTAGAGAAACAGACACCCACTAGCTACCTATGTGTGAAGCACGGCGGTAGAACCAGTCTCATGAACGCGGTCATGTAATGTCGGTCTGGGCCGCTTCATCCAACAATACGGCCGAATCAAAGTATGACATGCTGGTAAGCAGTATGACTATTATCGCCCACAACTCTTTGTGTACTACTCGTGCATACAACATCTACGCATATACCTGGCTCGGGTGCCACTGTTGGGGAACGCAGTATTTCAAAAAAATTCCTACGATCACGCAAGATCTATCTAGGAGATGGATAGCAACGAGAGGGGAGAGTGTGTCTACGTACCCTCGTAGACTGAAAGTGGAAGCGTTTAGTAACGCGGTTAATGTAGTCGAACGTCTTCGCGATCCAACCGATCCAAGTACTGAACGCACGACACCTCCACGATCAGCACACGTTCAGCTTGATGACGTCCCTCGAAATCTTGATGCAGTTGAGGCCGATGGAAAGTTCCGTCAGCACGACGGCATAGTGATGGTGATGATGAAGCTGCCGACGCAGGGCTTCGCCTAAGCACTACGACAATATGTCCGAGGTGTGTAACTGTGGAGGGGGGCACCGCACACGGCTAAAAGATCAACTTGTGTGTGTATGGGGTGCCCCCTTCCCCCGTATATAAAGGAGGGGAGGAGGAGGAGAGCCGACGACAAGGGGCGCGCCCAAAGGGGGGAATCCTACTCCTAGTAGGAGTAGGTTTCCCCCTTTCCTAGTCCAAGTAGGAGAAGAAGGAAGGAGAGGAAGAAGAGAAGGAAAAGGGGGGCCGCCCCCCTAGCCCTAGTCCAATTCGGTTTGGGCCAAGGGGCGCATGCCACACCTTGGCCTGCCTCCTCTCTTCCACCATTAGGCCCATGAGGCCCAATA
>NC_041384.1:73900637-73917505 GCF_002162155.2 Triticum dicoccoides | reverse complement strand
GTTCCGGTATCACCCGATACTTCGAAACTTATCCGAAATGACCCGAACCATTCTGGTGTCCGAATGTACCCTTCCAATATACTAATCTTTATGTCTCGACAATTTTGAGACTCCTCATCATATCCGTGATCACATCCGGGACTTCGAACAACCTTCGGTACATCAAATCACATAACTCATAATACAAATCATCCTCGAACGTTAAGCACGCGGACCCTACGGGTTCGAGAACTATGTAGACATGACCGAGACACATCTCTGGTCAATAACCAATAGCGGAACCTAGATGCTCATATTGGCTCCTACATATTCTACGAAGATCTTTATCGATCAAACCACATAACAACACATGTTGTTCCCTTTGTCATCGGTATGTTACTTGCCCGAGATTCGATCGTCGGTATCATCATACCTAGTTCAATCTCGTTATCGACAAGTCTCTTTACTCATTCCTTAATGCATCATCCCATGACTAACTCATTAGTCACATTGCTTGCAAGGCTCATAGTGATGTGCATTACCGAGAGGGCCCAGAGATACCTCTCCGATAGACGGAGTGACAAATCCTAATCTCGATCTATTCCAACTCAACAAACACCATCGGAGACACCTGTAGAGCATCTTTATAATCACCCAGTTACGTTGTGACGTTTGATAGCACACAAGGTGTTCCTCCGATATTCGGGAGTTGCATAATCTCATAGTCTGAGGAACATGTATAAGTCATGAAGAAAGTAGTAGCAATAAACTAAACGATCATAGTGCTAAGCTAACAGATGGGTCTTGTCCATCACATCATTCTCTAATGATGTGATTCTATTCATCAAATGACAACACATATCTATGGCTAGGAAACTTAACCATCTTTGATTAACGAGCTAGTCAAGTAGAGGCATACTAGGGAAACTTTGTTTGTCTATGTATTCACACATGTACTAAGTTTCCGGTTAATACAATTCTAGCATGAATAATAAACATTTATCATGATATAAGGAAATATAAATAACAACTTTATTATTGCCTCTAGGGCATATTTCCTTCAGTTACTTCCACACTACTTTGCTACTAAATATTTTGCTGCAGATATTAAGTCTTTCAGGTGTGGTTGAATTGATAACTCAGCTGCTAATACTCGAGAATATTCTTTGGCTCCCCTTGTGTCTAATCAATAAATTTGGGTTGAATACTCTACCCTCAAAAACTGTTGCGATCCCCTATACTTATGGGATATCAAGACCTTTTTCTGGCGCCGTTGCCGGGGAACATAGCTCTATCCTCTGAGTCACTTGGGATTTATATATGTTGATCACTATAAGGAGTCTGAAAGATCAAAGAACTAAGATTTTCCCTCAACTACGAGGGGAGGTAAGGAACTGCCATCTAGCTCTGCACTTGATTCTCCTTATGTTTTGAGTAAACTTGCGACACCTACACCTGCTATTGATTATGATATGTTGCATATTATTGATGATGCCACTTCTGCTATGCATGATGCTTATGATGATACTACTTCCATGCTAGATAATACTGTGCCACTAGGTGAATTTCTTCATGAACAACTTGCTAGGGCTAGAGAGAGTGAAATTACTGAAACTAAAGATATTATTGAAGATCATGATTATGATTCTCTCCCTAGATATGAATTGCTTGTTGTTCCCGAGGGTTATGTTATGGACGAAGAAACAGCTAGAGACTTCTTTGCTTGCAATGATAGAGAGGATCTTAAGGAATTGTTGGTTAAGCTGAAAGAAAAATCCTTGAATGCTAGAATGAAATATGCTCCTACTTTTGCTACTTCACCTATTTTTGTTACTGACAAGGATTATGAATTATCTGTGGATCCTGAGTTAATTACTTTGGTTGAATCTGATCCTTTTCATGGTTATGAATCTGAAACTGTTGTGTCACATCTTATTAAATTCAATAATATAGCCACCCTGTTTGCTCATGAGGAAAAAATCGCTATTACTATATCCTTAAATTGTTTCCTTTCTTATTAAAGGGTGATGATAAGATATGGTTGAATTCTCTTGCTCCTAGTTGTGTGCCTAGTCCCCAGGATATGATATATTACTTCTCTGCAAAATATTTCCCCGCTCATTAGAAACAAGTTGCTTTAAGGGAAATATATAATTTTGTGCAAATTGAAGAATAGAGTCTCCCACAAGCTTGGGGGAGGCTTCTCCAATTGCTTAATGCTTTGCCTTATCATCCTCTCAAGAAAAATGAAATACCTGATATCTTTTATAATGGACTAACCGATGCTTCCAGAGACCACCTGGATAGTTGTGTTGGTTGTGTTTTCAGGGAAAGAACTGTTGAGCAAGCTGAATTGCTATTGAATAATATATTGAGTAATGAAAATGATTGGAAACTTCCTCAACCAACTCTGAAGCCAACTCTGAAGAAAAGGGGTATTCTATTTCTCAGTCCTGAAGATATGCAAGAGGCAAAAATATCTATGAAAGAAAAAGGTATTAAAGCTGAAGATGTTAAGAATCTACCACCTATTGAATACATGGTCTTGATAACCCGACACAGGTAGTAGAGGTAAACTCTCTCCGTAGATTTGATGAAGATGATATTCCTCATAATATGTCTGCTAGACAATGCTTTGATGAGTTTGATAATTTTATTGTTAAACAAGAAAACTTCAATGCTTATGTTAGTAGACAATTGAAATGTAATGCTTACATGCTTGATCACTTGAGTAATTATATGAATAGTACTGTTAATGATCTTAAGCTTATTAGTAAACATGCTTCCATGGTTACAACTCAAGTAGAACAAGTACTTAAAGCTCAAGATCAATTGCTTAATGAGTTGAATAGTAAGAATAATGATAATGTTGCTAGGGTTATGACTCGAGGTGGTAAAATGACCCAGGAACATTTGTATCCCGAGGGCCATCCTAAGAGAGTTGAGTAGGATTCTCAGAGAACTAATACTGATGCACCTAGTCCTAGTACTAAAAAGAAAAAGAAAACTGACAGGACTTTGCATGCTAGTGAACCTGCTATAGACACACCTCCCAATGATATTTCTATTTCTGATGCCGAGACACAATCTGGTGATGAACATGAACCTAGTGATAATGTTAATGATGATGTTCATGTTGAGGCTCAACCTAGTAATGATAATGATGTAGAGATTGAACCTACTGTTGATCTTGATAACCCACAATCAAAGAATCAACATTATGATAAAAGATACTTCGTTGCTAGGAAACATGGTAAAGAAAGAGAACCATGGGTTCAGAAACCCATGCCCTTTCCTCCTAAGCCATCCAAGAAAAAGGATGATGAGGATTTTGAGCGCTTTGCTAAAATGATTAGACCTATCTTTTTGCATATGCGTTTGACTGATATGCTTAAAATGCCTCCTTATGCTAAATATATGAAACATATTGTTACTAATAAAAGAAAGACATCGGAAGCTGAAATTTCCACCATGCTTCTTAATTATTCTTTTAAGGGTGGAATACCAAAGAAACTTGGAGATCCAGGACTACCAACTATACCATGCTCCATTAAAATAAACTATGTTAAAAATGCTTTATGTGGTC
The DNA here is from genome assembly GCF_002162155.2 of Triticum dicoccoides. Taxonomy (NCBI): domain Eukaryota; kingdom Viridiplantae; phylum Streptophyta; class Magnoliopsida; order Poales; family Poaceae; genus Triticum; species Triticum dicoccoides. The sequence continues at coordinate 73,913,940 of NC_041384.1, read as the reverse complement.
TTGGAGCCGGTGTTAGTGTTATGCCTTTCTCTTTATATCGTAGACTTGAATTGAATAAGTTGACACCTATTGAAATATCTTTGCAAATGGCTGATAAATCAACTGCTATACCCATCGGTATTTGTGAGGATGTGCCTGTTGTGGTTGCAAACGTTACTATCTTAACGAACTTTGTTATTCTTGATATTCCCAAGGATGATAGTATGTCGATTATCCTTGGTAGACCCTTTTTGAATACTGCAGGGGCTGTTATGATTGCAACAAAGGCAATGTCACTTTTCATGTTAATGGTAATGAGCATACGATACACTTCTCGAAGAAACAACCTCAAGTGCATAGTATCAATTCTATTGGAAAAATTTCAACTATTACTATTGGAGGTTTTGAATTCCCTCTACCTACTGCCAAAGAGAAATATGATATTCTTATTGTTGGGGAAATGCATATCCCCGTTGAGGTAACCTAGTGTTATTCAAAAATTCTCCGGTTTTTGAAAGTGCTAGTGATCGACAAGAGGGGGGGGGGGGTGAATAGGCGATTTTTATGAAAGTCTTCAAAACATGGAAGTTTCGAAGACAAAAGATAGAAATAAACCTATTACCATGCAGCGGAAGGTAGACTACACTAGGCAAGCCATAGTCAAGTATTCAATGAAGTGAAAGCACAAAGATTAATAGCAGCTAGGCAGTATGGATCATGATGGAAGACAGTATGAAGCCAATCAGAACAAGCAGTCGCTCAGTGAAGACAGAAGATAATGCAGACATGCAATGACTTCACAAGGACCAACTGCAAATAAAGATATGGGAAGGATAAAACCAGTAGCTCGTTGAAGACAATGATTTATTGGACCAGTTCCAGTTGCTGTGACAACTGTACGTCTGGTTAGGGTGGCTGAGATTTAACTCAGAAGACCGTGTCTTCACCTTATTCCCCTTGAGCTAAGGACACCCAGTCCTCGCCCAATCACTCTGGTAAGTCTTCAAGGTAGACTTCCAAACCTTCACAGACTTCGTTCACCGGCGATCCACAATGACTCTTGGTGCTCAGAACGCGACACCTAACCGGCTGGAGGATTCACAGTCCTCAAGTGTAATAAGTCTTCAGATCACACAGACAAGAAGACTTAAGTGATGCCTAACCCTCTTTGGCTCTGGGTTTTTAGGGCTTTGTCCTCGCAAGGATTTCTCTCTCAAAGGCTTCGAGGTGGGTTGCTCTCAAACGACAAAAGCCGTGCACTAACTCTGAGCAGCCAACTCATTTATGGTGTAAGGGGTGGGCTATTTATAGCCACTAGGCAACCCGACTTGATTTGTCCGAAATGACCCCGAGTCACTAAGGAACTGACATGTGTTCCAACAGTCAGATTTCAAACACACACGACAACTTTACTTGAGCTACAAGCAAAGCTAACTTATCCAGCTCTAGATAAGATTTGCTCTCATAGTCTTCACTCGAAGATATATGATTTTGGTTAAGCATCACTTCACTCATTCTGACTGGTTCACATGGACCCCACTTAACAGTACGGTGGTTCCTATGACTCAACAAAGAAGAAAAAGAACGATGAACCAACTAAGTCTTCGCGCTCCATAGTCTTCACGCGATGTCTTCTCTTGTCATAGTCTTCAATGTGAAGTCTTCACATACCACCTTTGACATCAATGTCTTCATACATTTTTAGGGGTCATCTCCGGTAGGAAAACCAAATCAATGAGGGACTTCTACCTGTGTTATCCTGCAATTCTCACAAACACATTAGTCCCTCAACCAGGTTTGTCGTCAATACTCCAAAACCAACTAGGGGTGGCACTAGATGCACTTACAATCTCCCCCTTTTTGGTGATTGATGACAAACTGGTTGAAGTTTTCAACGGGGATAAAAGTATGTGAAATTGTAAAGGATTTAAGTATTGTCTTCATAAGTAGAAGAAAGGCTCCCCCTGAAGATGTGCATATAAGTATTTTGCTTTTGAATGCAAATGCACATGGCAGGTTGTACTTGCGGAGCTCCTCTTCTACTTATGAAGACAATTCATCATGCATGAAATGATATAATGAAGATAATGACATGCATAAAGAAAAATGGATGTCTGCAAAATGACTTCGTGCGGAATTTATCATCGCACATGCAGAATTTATCATCGCATCATATAGTGTCGAAAAAGGTAGCAGACGACCATCAAGTTTAAGTGTTACAACTCAAAACGAAACAAATGTTTCAAAAGCGAGAGTTGTAAGCACTTGGCAAAAGTAGCAAAAAGTAAAGCAACCACCCATACGGACCCGCTTGAAGACTATCAGCTCATATGCTTCTCCCCCTTTTGTCAGTAATGACCAAAAAGGTTTGAAGACATAGAGCTTTTACTCGTTCCCATGAGGAGTAGGCGAAGCAGCAGGGTTGTCGTTGAGGTCCGGTGGTGTGGCAGAACTTGGTGCAGTGTCGAGACGCGCTGAAGGTGGAGGTGGTGAAGTGGCATCATCTTGATCATCGATAACTCTAGCATTCACCGTTGCAGCTGAGGAAGAATAGTCAGACTCTTCAAGGGAGGGAGTCCAACGCAAGTGAGCATTCCTTGGAGGAGTGGAGTCAAACTTGAATCTTTCTGTGAAGCCATCGTCTTGAAGATCTCACTACAAAAAAGATACACTTCTGTGATGATACATGTTTGTCACAGTAGGTCGTTTTTTTGTCATGCATGTACATCCATGACAAATTTATGACAGAATCAAGATAGTCATACCTATGCTGTCGTAGAAGTGTTCCATGACATTACCAAAATTATCATCACGGAAGTGTCCAATTCCATGACGATAAATCGCGCGTCACAGAAGTGCTTTCGTCAAGGGTGACCGACACTTGGTATCCACCGTAACGGAACGCCGTTAAGCTATCGGGTCGGGTTTTGGATCCGATAACCCGTTAACAGCCCCGACCAATGGGGATTTTCCACGTGTAAAATCATCATTGGCTAGAGGAAACACGTCGGCTCATCGTCGGGACAGATGTCATCCACTCACTGGACATAAGGCGCCTATGATACGTCGACACGTGGCATGGCCCAACAAGTTTAAATGGGCTGGCCCAACTAAAGGCCCACAAGATTTTGCGAACCATAATGGGCCGGCCCAACTAAAGGCCCATGAGATTTTGCGGATCATAATGGGCTGGCCCAGCTAAAGGACCACAAGATTTTGCGGGCCATAATGGGCCGGCCCAAGTAAAGGCCCACAAGATTTTTGTGTGCCGTAATGGGCCGGCCCAGGTAAAGGCCCACAAGATTCTTGCGGATCATAATGGGCCGGCCCAGCTAAAGGCCCCCGAGATTTCGCCGACATTAATGGGCCGGCCCAACTATAGGCCCACAAGATTTTGAGGACCCTAGTAGGCCGGCCCATTAACTGCCTGCTATGTTTTGGGCCAAATGTCGGCCCATATTTGATCCGGTCCATTATTGGCCTGCCATGCTCCGGGCCTAATAGTGGCCCATATGAGATCCGGCCCGTTAAAGGCCTACCACGTTCTGGGCCAAATTACGACCCAAATCAGGTCCGGCCCTTTAAGAGGCTTTGTGCTCAATTATGGCCCATATCAGATTCGGCCCGTCAACTGGATACTATGCTTTTGGGCCCACTTGCTAAAGGCCCACTTAGTAATTTGACCTGATATTAGTTTTGCCCTGTTAAGGGCCCGTTTAACATTTCGGCCCTATATTAATTTCATCCTGTTAAAAGCCCGTCATATAGTTGGGCCTAACTACGGCCCAGTTTGCATCCGGCCTGCTCGCAGCCGATATCTGATTGGGCCAAACAAGGACCGAGACAATTTTTTGGCCAGTTAAAAGCCTGTGATTTGATTCGCACAATCATGGGTCGGGGTTCATTTCGGGCTGCTGCCGGCCCGTGAGCTGTTCGGCATGTTTCAGGCCCAACCTACATCGTGATTGCATGACGGCCCAATTATGTACCGTAATTTTACGGTTTGGCCGGTTTACTGCGAAGAGATGATATATATATAGTAAAATAACTGCAACATCGTGAATAAGAAAAAACCTAGACTATACAATAAAGAAATTATGGCATATTACATCCACTGGGCATCAAAGTTCGCCACTATGATAATGAAGCACAAGCAGACATCAGATTACATACACTGGGCATCAAATATCACCACCAGTGCAAATAAACACGCCGACAAAATAATATACAAAACCGACAACACTTCAATAGAGTTCAGGAAAGGTTAGCTCTGCTGGGGAGCTGCAGCGCAAGCAGCTGAGCAAGATGATGAGACTGCGCCTGTTCAACACTTATATCTTCCTCACTCTGAAAGATAAACAAGCAGACAAATGACAGGTTTTGCACATAAAAGTAACAGTGCTGACAATTCATCAAATTTCTTACTGACGAATAAAGTGACACACTTTAAATTTGCATTAACACAATATGGTATTGTTCAGGTCAAGACATGGCAGGAAATGACATTGTGAAGGAGTTGGCAGCTTCACGACACCACTGGATTACAGATCAAGAACTCATAAGTATCAATGGTTAGTGTGCTGTCAATTTATCTCTACTCTTATAAAAACCGAGTTGGTGATGATGGTGTGCCTGCCATCTTGTAATATAGACCGTCCGATCTATATCTGGCGGATAGAAAGCAAACTATGACAATTTTATAAAAGATACCCGCACCTCTCTCCACATTTACAGATAAGACCTTGTCTCGTTCATCCTTATCTCCCACAACCTCATTGCTGAGCAATTAAAAAAGGATGTCTCTGGAACAATCTAGCATGTTGGCCGCTGCCGCCTGCCAGCACCGTCCATCCCCATGCCTCCGCCCAGTCCGACCACCAGTCACCACCACGCCCCACTCCTCCTCACCTTATCGCTCATCTTTCATTTTTTCGATGAAATTCTCGAGATATCATTTTTCTGATAAAATTCTAGAGATATCATTAGTTTTTACACATGGGATTACTCCTGCACGGGTCAATCACAACAGGTGTTTTGTAAAAAAATGCATCTTGATGTTCCGTGCAATGCACGGGCATCTTGCTAGTACCATTTCAGATTGGCAAATAAAGCGACGGTTTAAATAATAGTAGAATGATATGACATTATTCATAGTTAAGACATTGCAGAATATGACATTGTGCTGTAGTGGGTAGGTTCACCACACCACTGGATTACGGATGAAGAACAGAAGCATACATGTAGTGCAAAAGAAGATCACTTGCTCTGTATAGTTTTACATGGTATGAAGAAGGAACTTGGTTGTACAATTGAAAACTTAAATTGAGAAAGGACAAACTTTTGTTTATGAACTACATATAATAAACTTTAAACAAGCAATTTGATGCAAACACCAAAAATAAACAGCTGTTGCAGTCATGCCTAACCAAATATATACAACAAAGTTTGAAGGCTAGAGATGGACAAACTTACATTATTGGTGAAGACAGGCTCTATAAAGGCCTTGTCCATGCTGATGGGGGGGGGGGGAATTCAAGAAGTTTACCACAGAATCTTCTTCAAAAGCATTGCCTTTATTCTACATTTTGTTAAGAGTAAATATAGATGTGATAATATACGAAAAATGGAGAATATTTAAGATAAGATGAAGAGTGATGCTTCATAACCAAGTAGCTATAAATGTAAGTGCAGCGATACAGGAAAAAGGTACAGCCAAGAGCAATGCACAGCTAAACTTCTTCAGTACCAACCTTATGGTAGGAGTAAATATAGATCTGATGTGTAGAAAATGGAGGGCAAAGGAAAATAAGCTGCAGAGTGATGGTACATGAACAACTACCTGTCATTATAAGTACACTGATAAAGGACAGCATGTACTTACAAGAACAATCCAGAGCTAAAAAAACATTGGCATTGGATATATTCTACACTAACGTAACCATTCATATAGATCAGATAATTTGGAGCGAACAATTGATAAGCAAGCTATCATGCATACTGCTGTCACATACTGAACCAGGTATGTATGCAAGTACAGTGATACAGGACAACAGGTACTAACAAGAGCAAAGCAGCGGGCAGCATATTTGCAATATCCTGTCATTCTTGTCAAACCGGAATTCTTCTTCGAGCAGATTTCCTGCAAAAAAGATCTGTAAGGCACATGCGAAAAAGTAGAAGTTCAAATTGTCATGTGATTTCATAGACAGTACCTCATCCTGGGAACGAGACCAGTGCATAACAAGGTTTTTCCATTCAGTGTTTTCTAAATTTAGCACAGGGGACTTCACCGGAAATTCGTTTATAGACTTGACATCAAAGTGTGATTTCCTCAGGTAACACCGATACTGCTGCAATGCTTCCTTGAAAAGCACAAGCAAGCTTTGCTCGTCATGACTATCCAGGTTGACCCTCGCCTAGTTACAACAATGTAATGTAAATCATTGATGTGTTCAATCAGTAGAAAACAGGAAAATAATAACCATGAATAATAGCACTTACACGTAAGTTGGACAGGAAGATGTGAAAATGGTGTTTGTCTTCACAATAATCTTCCCGTGATGGGAATATATGAACTTAGTACCTAACAACATTGAAAGCATTGTCTTTTAAACTAGGAATAAATGGAATGGGGTTCCAATCTGCAGGAGTTGGCCGTCTCTGTAGTTGGGATAGGTCTTCGGCCGATGGACTTGCTGTACTTTTTGCTGGAGTGGGATTTTTCCGTGGTACAGCTGGTGCTATGGCAAATGAAATCGGTATACCTTTTGCTAGAGTGTAGGTCCTGTGTGGTGGGGCTAGTGGTGTGGCTAGTGAAGTATGGGTACAGTCTGCTAGAGTCGGTCCTACGTTTTGTGTCACTGGTTGTACAGCCAATATAAGTGGGGTGCTGTCTCATTTCTCCGGCACCACCATGTTTTTGAAGGACTTTGCCGGTGCTCCTTCAGGTTCGACAATCATCCTCTTCCTTTTTGATGTCCGATGCACAAGAACATCATTTGAGTGGAAAAACATGGTATGATGACAGATGGAATATGTATTGATAATGGATGGGCATGGCATCTCGACATATATGATGAGTAAACTAAGCAGATGGTGGTGCAACAAAGTAGAAGAAATGCAAGACAACATATGCAAGATAAGCACAATCAATAAAACCTTGCCAAATTAGAACAGGCACCTTGATGGGTGAACAGGACATGCCATCTGCCTTTGACTCCTCAAGGTTAGAATAGTCATTAGGATGATATTCTGAACAAGAATCAACAGGTGGGGAGCGTACGAGTTTCATTGCTTCCAAAATGGCACTCAATGCCTTGCTGCTAATTTTGTAAGTCATTGCAGTGTTCCACAATATTCTTCTGATGCGCGGATTCTGATATTCACTGTAATTGCATATAATATCTGAGAACCATGAAAATATAAATAGTTGTGAGATTATCTTTGTAATGCAGATGATATTCTAATATAGGGGCGCCCCTGTAAACACTTGTGTGCTATCACTGGGTTCTGATGAGAGAGCTCATGTGTGCTGTAATATGGTGCGTGATGAGAGAGCTCATGAGTAAGGATATATAGCTGGCAGATGATAGGTTCATAATATACTGTAGAGAGAGTTTATTGCCAAACCATGATAACAAGAGCACACAACAACTAGGCAGATCATAGTGTACATAACAGGGGTACACCATAACCAGGATATATAAATCGCGAAAGTGGAACTGGCTGGAAATTACGGTGTTGTATTGCCGCTAGTAATTGAAAGCCTATCGATCACGTACATGCCAGCTCTATCAGTTATTGACTGCAGATGTCCCTGCTCCCCTTCCTGACAAGGAACATACTGTGCATCCCATACAGAACACCGCACGGGCCGCCGGCCGAACTACCGGCCCCACCGCCTATGTTCCTCCGCCACCCCCACCCCCGCCCCCACCCGCGTCGAGTTTTCTTCATTCGACGAGGCCCCATCACCGCCTCCCACAACCACCATCCCCACCTGAGCCCCTTCAATCGCACCGGCGAACTCCGGCGAGCTCTGAAAAATTGACTGACCCAATTTTGAAATTTAGTCTACTGTGTTTTAACTAGTGTGGAATATAAAAGGGGGAAACCATAAGCACTGCGAGTATGGTGTTGAGCGTGTCATGGCGGATCTGAAGGTGCAAACCGTACAAAGGCATCTTCGCAACCAAGACAAGAAATCAGAGTAAAGCAGTGGCGATCTATTTTCTTGCTGCGATAAATAAGTTGAGCAGATACGAAAGAGTACCGCCTCTGGTGTGGCGCTGTGTACGCATCTGCTGAGAATTTGACAGTGCTGCGGTAGCGATGGCTGTCGGCGGCGTGGAAGCAGATGTAGGAGGGTAGACGGTGGCGCTGGGGCGCGGTGGACGAGACGGTCGTAGGAGCAGCGCTGGCAAGGTGGACAACGGTGGGGATGAAGCGAGAGGACGGGATGCAAGGATCCCGGTCCAAAGCCATGGATGAGAGAGGTCGATCTCTTGTAATGGACGACAGCGTCGGGGTATCAGCTCCGGCATGGTGGAGGAGGACGGCGGTGGATGGGGTGGCGGACGGCGGCGTACGGAGGAGGGTGGGGTGGAGAGGGTGTTTTGGCGCCCACGGAGTATGAATGGGGAAAAGGGAGGTAGAGAGGAAGGGGGGAACCATGTATTCAGGGCGCGCTTGTCTCAAATGCGAGGAAATTTACAAACTTAGCCCCCGTTTCAAATTTCTACTACATCACAGCAACACTAGTCGGTTGGGGATAGGACGGTAATCTCGCATACACCGAATATTTGCCGACGAGAGTTTGTTTTTGGCGCCCACCGCGTATGAATATGAATCGGGGAGGGAGTCGATTTCGGCCGAGGACACACTGTGTTTTGGCGCCCACCGTGTATGAATCCGGGTAAGAGGTGGTTACGTCACGTTTGGGTGAAATTACAAACCTACCCCTATCAAAACCTATAGAAATCCAGCATATAGGCTTCGCGTGGCAGGGATAGGCAGTAGTGATTTCCATCTCGCAGATTTTGGTTTCGGGCGGTTACTGCGACTTTCCCCCCTTCGTTCAAATTTTGCAGAGTGCACGTTTACCGTGCCAACTCAATTCGAATCCCGTTTGTATTCTATTTATTTTCGGGCGGGATCCATTTTCAATTGGAATTACATTCTATATACATCATTTTTTATATATATTTTCAAAAGCACAACACCATTTATACATAAATATGGTTTACAAATGGCATGATCTCAGATTTATAAGGTTGTATCCATCAATTTGGATTTTCAAATATTTGAAACCACTTTATGTTGAAATCCAATGTATGCATTCCTCGCTAATTGTCTCCAATTAATGTGTGTTTCATGCGTTTTTTTTACTTCTCAAACATGTATAATGTGTTTCACACACGCAACATATAGTGTAATCCCGTTTAGACATTAATTGCATATAAACCATGCATTGTTTGTAATTGAAGAATCTATGGATCACCAATATTGATAAACTATATAACATTACACGTGTGCCCAAATTCAAATGAATATGCATGTTTGATACACCAATTTGCGTTATGATATTATTGATGTCGTGATCTCCAGTTTAAATATTTGAATCCCCTTTAATCCAGATATTCGTCTCATATAGCTATCACTCATGCTTATATAGGACTATCTCTCTGGACCTATACGTGTTCATCGTCTCTCAGGTATCTCTCGTGCTACCTGTATGTCGACAATGATCTTTTATCTTCGTAACACACTGACGGTACTCTCTCCCTCGATCTTCATCACTCTATCTCTCTCTAAGTATGTCTCACTCCCTGCTATGTGTCTCTAACTATGATTCTCCATGTGGAATCTCTTTCTCTCACTACTAGGAAAAGGGCTATAGATAGGATTGATACTAATGGCGCACCATGGAAGCAGTGCGCCACTACTATATACTAATGGCGCACCGGTTGGTGATGCGCCATTAGTGTGGAAGACACTAATGGCGCACCAGAAACAGGGTGCACCACTAGTATTAAATTATTATTTTTTCCATTTTTCCATACATACTAATGGCGCATCAGGTCGAAGTGCGCCATTACTAGTTCTAAGTAGTAATGGCGCACCAAGCAAACAGTGCGCCATTACTGTAAAAAAAATTTATTCTTTTTTTTGCAAAACTACTAATGGCGCATCGTTTCATAGTGCGCCATTACTAGTTTAAACTAGTAATGGCGCACTATTACCCGGTGCGCCATTAGTATATATATATATATATATATATATATATATATATATATATATATATATATATATATATATATTTACTTTTTTTGCAAAACTACTAATGGCGCACCGCCTGCAGGTGCGCCATTAGTAACCAGGGTTACTAATGGCGCATTTGATGGTGGTGCGCCATTAGTAACCTGGGACCCCAACAAGATATTTTGGACAGCCCCACACCTACCCACTCACTTTCCCCACTTCATTCCCTCCACCTCCTTCTCCAAGCTTTCGGCCATCTCCTCCTCCTCACCTCATTTCCACCATAGATTCATCAAAATTAAGTGGTGAAATTACCTTTTTTTTGATAGGTAAGTAAGGGGAAAGCTATCTTCATGATGTAGATCTACTTTTTTTCTCCCTAGCTCGCTCCAACAACGTGCACATGCAATTTTTGTGGCCTAGCTAGATCTATGTATGTTTGTGGTGTTGCACGTTGTTTGTGGTGTTGCATATATGTTTGTGTTTGAAGGTACCGGTATTTGAAATGCGATAGTTGCCAATATTTTGCCGGAATGTTTTGATTCATTTCCGTTTCGGCGAGAATTTTGGCACTATGCATTCTTTTTGGTCCTATTTTTAGGGAAGGTCATGCCAATTTTTTTCTTGGTTCTAAAATATCGTTTTGCTCTACCCCGCAGGCGACCATGGTCCGCACGATGACTGAAGGCATTGTGAATAGGTTTTTGAGCTCCGCGAAGGCCGAGATGCTTCAAAAGAACGAGACAGAGATAAGATGTCCGTGTCGAAGATGCAAGCTGAAGAGCCTTATTGCGAACCCGGATTCCGGGCAGGTACGGGACCACCTGCTCTTGCGTGGTTTCATGGATGGCTATTGGTGGCAAGGTGATGAAGATGACTATGAAGTCGTCCATGGGGGCCGGGCAAGAAATGAGGAAGGGCAACAAGACAAGTACCACCGCGGCGAGGGCGGGCGAGAAGACGAAGAATCTCCAGGACATGATCACGATGGTGATGCTGTACACAGTCATCATGTATAAGATGTCGTACATGATGATGAGGAAGATCAAGATGAAGGGCATGATCATGAATATGAAGATGCCGGAGCAGACGACGATGGAGGCTGGGTGCAGGACCCTCATATTCAAGAGCTGCTTCTCAAGCAGACGGATAAAGCAAGAGCTGCCGCCCGAGAGAAAGCCAAGCTGGATCAACTGGAGATAGACGCGGTTACTCCATTGTATGAAGGATGCAGTCCTGAGGATACCCGCCTGAAAGTAACGCTCATGGCTCTGGAGATGAAGGTAAAACACAAAATGACCGACGCATGCTTTGACGAGAACATGTCATTCTGGCACGAACGTCTTCCCAAGGGGAACAAGTGCCCGACCAGTTTCGAGGAGGCGAGGAAAATCGTGTGTCCTCTGGATTTACCGCACGTGAAATACCACGTGTGCATGAACAATTGTATCATTTATCGGGACGAGCACGCGGAGTCTACCATATGTCCGGTGTGCGGCGTCACTCGATACAAGAAGAGAAAGAAAGCTCCTCGAAAATCGGTGTGGTACTTTCCGATCACTCCTCGTCTGCAGCGGTATTTCGCGCACCCTAAGGTAGCAAAGCTCCTGCGTTGGCATGCGGATAGGGAGGAGAAGAAGCGGGAAGATGGCGGAAATGATCCGGAGATAAATAAAAAAGACAAGATGCTGAGTCACCCTAAGGATGCGAGCCAGTGGCAAGCGTTGAACTTCAAATACCCATAATTTGGGAAGGATCCAAGGAACATCGTGCTGGGCGCAAGCACCGATGGAGTCAATCCGTTTGGCAGCTAGAGAAGCACACATAGCACCTGGCCTGTGTTTGTGTGGATGTACAACCTTCCCCCCTGGTTGTGCACGAAGAGGAAGTACATTCACATGAGTATGCTAATTGAAGGGCCGAAACAACCAGGGAAGGACATCAATCTGTATCTGGGGCTGCTGAAGGAGGAGCTAGACACACTGTGGAAAACGCCAACCAATACGTGGGACGCCGCAGAGAAAGAATATTTCCCTATGAGAGCCGCACTGCTCATGACGGTGCACGACTATCTCGGTTACGGATATCTCGCGGGGCAGGTAGTCCACGGATTTTCTGGATGCGTAAGGTGCATGGATGACACAACATATCGCCAGCTAGATAGAGATCCTAGGTCTTCGAAAACCGTGTTCATGGGACATCGAAGGTGGCTTCGCGACGATGACCCGTGGAGGAAATGCAAGGATCTGTTCGATGGTGAAACCGAACCCCGAAAACGCCCGTGTACGAGGAGCGGCGAGGAAATAGACGAGCTGTTGAAAAATTGGAAAGACTGCCCACTGCCGGGAAAGAAGCAAAAGGCGCCAGAGCTGGGAAAGAAGCGAAAGGCGCCAGAGCCGCTGCTGAAGGTATGGAAAACGAGGTCTGTTTTCTGGGACTTGTCGTACTGGAAGATCCACCGTGTGCCTCACAGCCTTAATGTCATGCATATCACGAAGAACGTGTGCGAGAGTCTGCTTGGTACCCTACTCAACATGCCAGAGAGGACCAAAGATGGGCCGAAAGCAAGGGCAGACTTGAAATCAATGGGCATCAGGCAGGAGCTTCACGCTAATGATGATGATGATGATGATGATGATGATGATGAGGCGAAGCAGGACACAGAAAGTCGTCGCAAAGGCAAAAAGGCCAAGAAGACCGGAAATGACTACCCTCCCGCGTGCTTCACTCTAAGTCAGGAGGAGATCGAGCAGTTTTTCACCTACCTCCTAGGAGTAAAACTTCCTTATGGTTACGCGGGGAAGATAAGCAGATACCTAGACCCAGCGAAGCAGAAGTTCAGCGGGATGAAGTTTCACTATTGTCACGTGCTGATGACGTAGATACTTCCAGTTCCAATCCGTGGGATCATGGACGCGCACGTCCGTGAAACGCTATTTGGCCTATGCATGAGGACACTTGATCTCGACCCCCCTCCATCTCGATCTCGATTCCCCCTTCATCTCAATCTCGATCCCCCTCCATCTCGATCCCACCCGCACCCTCCCCCTCTAGCTCCACCGCC
>NC_041384.1:73881924-73899946 GCF_002162155.2 Triticum dicoccoides | reverse complement strand
CGCCCCCTCGCCTCCTTCGCCGTCCCCCTCGCCGCCCCCCACGCACCCACCCGACCGCGCCGCCGCCTCGTCTCCTCCCACCTCTCACCCTTCCGGCCGGATCGGCGGAACCCCCTCCCCCGCCTCCCGCCGCCTTCCCGTGCCGCCCACTCCGACCTCGCCGTCCCCAAGCAACAGCAGCAGCAGCAGCGCTCCACCCCCTCGCGCTAGCCTAGGGCTTCCGCTCAGGTATCGCCCCCTGTGACCTTGGCCACTTCGTTGCCTCCCGGTAGAGCAGAGATTCTACTGCTTGTCTTGTGTTTTTCTAGGTTGCCGCGTGCGCGCGAGAGAGGAGAGGCGGGGATGGCTGGGCTGGGTGGGAACCCATCTCAGCGAGTGGAGGAGATCTGAGATAACACGGAGTAGTCTGTCAGATGTAGTGTAGAATTGACTTTGTTTGGGTCGTGTTCATGATAGATTGTGGTAGCATATAGCTTTCGGTTTGGACCCTGTCACCAGTCGGACTGCCCGTCTGAGCAATTCCGGGGCTGCTTTGTAGCACAGGGAGCTCGAAATTGTTGGTGCTGTCACTCTGATTTGTGTGACTTTGTGATGCATGGGCTTGTTCTACCCGTGGTCTATGTACTGGAGATTTTTGAGGTAGATGCTTTTGTTCATCATAGTATAAAATGTTCTGGGTATCCCTGTCAAGGTTCCTAGATCAGCCCCTTGTGTGGCCTATTTGATTTGTAAAACTGTTGATGCTACTCCAAACATATTATGCTACTGCTGCTTGTTTTTTCACAGTTCTCCCAGTGAACTTACTAGCATTTTATGTTACTACTTGATTACTAGCATTGGGTAGCACCAGTAAACCTTATTTCGTGTATATTCACCTAGGTTACATCACCACAGCTCTATTTAAATCTCATTGCCGAAATTATATCTGGCAAATATCATCTCTGGCACTGCTTGTGCTTGTATGTGTTTGTAAATTGAAAACCTGGAGTAGAACAAGTCCATGCATCACAATCTATCATAATCTATTCCCCAAGCTATCACAATCTATCATAATTTATGTGTCCAGCTATCATAATTTGATTAGTTCCATAAATTTGTATGACCACAGATTTAGAAAATTTTCAGAGATTTGTATGACCAAAGATACAGTTCAGATTTGATTAGTTCCATAAATTTGTATGACCAAATATATATTTCAGATTTGTATAGTTTCAGAGATTTGTATGACCAAAGATACAGTTCAGATTTGAATTGTTTCAGAAATTGGTATGACCAAACATGCTATTGTATATAAATGGGCTGCTGTAGAACTGTTCTTCATCTTTACAGTGCTGTTGTATAGAAATATGCTGAATTTTCTGCTCTGATTGTTGCTCAAAGAAATTTAGCAAAAAAATGGGGTCCTGGGAGACGCCGCTGCTGCTTGAGGCCCTTGAGAGGCCCTTCATGTCGTGATGATTTTGCAGGTACCCCGAGAGGCCCTTGAGTTTGCCGGAATGTCGATTAACTTCCGTTCTGGCAAATTCGGGTACTCCATATGTCCTATTTTCAGCAAAGGTCATGCTGAAATTTTCCATGAATTTTAGCATGACTTTGCTAAAAATCGGACATATGAGGTACTTGCTACTAATGCATGGGCCGGGGTATCTTAGTACTTAATTAAGTAGGATCAACTGCCCCTTTATTCTTGCTGTATTAAACCATAGGTGGCAATAGAGCCAAGTGATTAGTGCCAAGTGATTAGGCCCAACCTAGGGTGCCTCGGCATCGATAAACCCTAAATGATGAAAACTTAACTTGGCTGCCCCGGATGCCTCGGTGTCGATGAGAACCTAAATGATGTACGCTTAGGCTTTTAGGGTGCCTCAGCGTCGACAAACCCTAAATGATGAAAGCTTAGGCTTTTAGGGTGCCTCGGTGTCGACAAACCCTAAATGATGAGACCATGATCTTGTTCCTTGACAATAACCAACTTTTTGACCAAACTTTTTTCCTATTTAGAGTGAAACATGGCCCACAACAATGAGGCCGGTGGTTCGGGCGGCAAGCAATTCTGGGAGCTGTCCTAGGATATGTCGTCGTCATCATCGGACGACGAAATTCTCTCGGCGGAGTGCGACTGGTGCCACGACGATCGAGGTCTGTGCGACATGCCTCACCTGGACGATGATCGACGCTTCGGCATTAAGCTCGAGGAGACCTTCGAAGTTGAAACAGTACACAACGACGACAAGTGTTATTTTCATAATTAAGCATGACTTCAACTATTTCAACGTGTAATTTTGATCTTTTACAATTCGAGTATAGCTTATCCCATGCCATGCAAGACGCTATGTCTTGGAGAGGATGGATTTTGAAGACCATGAAATTTCTGAAACAAAGAAAATTCACCTAAGGACTCATCACGATGTGGACTTTGAAGTAAATCTATATAATTCTAAGAGCGTAACCCATTTTGGTTGCAAAAATTGGGAAGCATTTTGCAAGATGTATGGTTTTGATGAGGGTATGCTTATCACCATGGATCTTGGTAATCCTGACATCAACCAAGACAATATGGACATTTGGGTCCTTGTTGATACGCCTCCAGTTCTACCGCTATGTGAGTTTCTCAAACATAGTTATTAGCTAATTTATATTGTTTATTTCAAAATAGTTGACAGCTTATTTCCATTGACAGCTTATTTTTATTGTTCAAAGAATGTGCGGGAGATGGTAGACAAAACCCACTACACCGATGGCTCCGAATTAACAACTTACAAGGAGAAAAATCATTTGGTCGGATTTTGTACTGACATTGAGAATTACACTATCTACAATCAAACTCCTCAACATTATGGTAAATACGTGCCACTAGTGCATGTGTTCAACTACGGTAACTACCATGGAGATACCCTGGTAAGATTTTTACTATTACGACATCCGTGCATCTTTTGCATACTTCTAAAACTAGTACATCATTGCTAACTATGAAGTTATCACTATGTTTTTCAATAGATAATCCCAGAGAATTGTGTGCCTCATATGATGTATCTAAAAGGTAGTGTTAATGTTTTGAACATACTGCCAGGTCGTCCTACGAATCTCAACTGTCCATACGAGATTTCTAAAAGAAGTGGAGACATGAAAATCAAAGGATGGAAAAAATGTATGGACAGCCGTAAGGAGCTTCTTGGAAGCAAAAGGAAGCGAAGCGCAAGAATTGGAGACAGGATGTTCTCCATTCTCCATAATGGAGAGTCAGGGTCTATATTGTTTTATGCTATTTTAGCTTAAATAGGGTATTTAGGTCCTGCCTAATACTGATGATCATGTGCTAAGAACAATTAAGTAGGGTTGGTTCGAAGACTATCAAGATGATGATCGTATGACTTGTTATGAATAATGAGTAGAAGTTGTATGATGATGATTAGTAGGACTTGTTAGGATTAGTATTACTTCCGACAAACTCGATACTCGCGGTCTTGAGACTTGTAATGTTTTATCTTTGTTCGGTCTTTTGAATTCGGAGACTAATATGATGAATTGTATTCAGAGACTAATCTTCTATTGTATTCGATGAATCTGATGTTGCTGTGTGCTACTGTCTATATTTTGTCCAATAATATATTTTGTAACCTGTGCAAAAATACGAAAAGCAAAAAAAACCTAATATTCATACTAATGGCGCACCACACAAGACACTAATGGCGCACTGTGATCATCACACTAATGGCGCATTAACCGCTGGTGCGCCATTAGAATGCCAAAGCACATGGGTACATATGGCCCCCTGGGAGGCATTCTAATGGCACACTGCAGGCTATACTAATGGCGCACTACGTGGTGCGCCATTAGAACACCAAATACTAATGGCGCACCGGTGGTGCGCCATTAGAATTTAATTCTAATGGCGTGATGCCAGTGGCGCACCGGTAGTGCGCCATTAGAAGGCAAACTCGGTGCGCCACTAGCATGCCTTTTCCTAGTAGTGTCTCACACAAACACAAAACTTTGTCTCCCGTGGTCTCATTTCTCTCTACTATTCCCATGTGTGCCACTCGCACACCCCTCATACAGAGATGTCTTTCGCTCCTTAGATATGAGAACCTACGACTCTTCCTCTTCAATATCTCTTTCTCACACACAAACACAAACTCTGTCTCCCAGGGTCTCATATTTCTCCATTGTTCTCTTGTATGTCATTCACACACACCCTCTCTCCCTAGAGATATCTTGCGTTCCCTCGTATGTCTCTCTAGCTATCACTCTCGTTGTAAAATATCTTTCTCTCTCACAGACACAAAACTCCGTCTCTCTGGATCTCATTTCTCTCTGATATCTGTTTGTATGTGACTCACACGCACCCTCTCTCTATCTCTCTCACACCCACACACATAACCCAGCCTTCTGATCCACTCGACTCCTATCTCTAACGCACACTAGCTAGCATCTTTATCTTTCTATTTATCTATTTCTCCAGCAACCTTCTTTCTCGCCCTCACTCTTGATTCCTATCACACACACTACATATGTTTCTCTCTACATGCAGTCAAGTGCCCTCTCACACACATATATAACTTCACCCTTTGAACCACCCGACGGTCATCTCCAACACCCAAACTAGTGGATGTCCCTCTAGCTAGCATCTCCATCTTTGTATCTATCTGTAGTTTCTCGGTCAACATTTCTTTCTCGCACGGAGTCTTGCTTCCTATCACCCACACTATATATGTCTCTCCATACATATGCATTTATAGGCTGGTCTCTTTTGCACAATCGTTGCGCCTCACTCCCTCTGCTCGCCATAGATGCATGCTCTAGCCCACGCCACTATCTCTTAAAGACAAAAACACATGCTCAATTGTCGGGACTTCTTCCATGCATTCTCACATGCATGCATATTGTCATACCGATCCGTCTCTCCCATGTCGTTGATCTTATGACTTATGTCTTCTTTCTTTTATCTCAATCATGCGCGTGCGTGCACACACACACACACACACACATCCCACGTATACATGTATACCTCTCACACATGCACGTTCAAGGTCTCTATGTCTCCATACGTAGTTAATTACCCTCAATCCTAACACCACATCAAATTGTTCTTTTGTGCACATAACTTCTGCCTGGATGGGTAAAACACACACTCACACTTAACAATCTCCTTCTAGCTACCCCCCCGCCTCTCACTATTCCCCTATATCCCCAAAACCAATAAGACCATCCCTTAGTTTAATTCCCGCCTACATGCACCATCGATATATAGTAGTCTTCCTCGGTGTCTCTCGAACAAACACGTTCTCTCGAAGTCGACTCCTCTCACGCGCACACACCTTCTCTTCCCTCTCTACGGTCATTTTCTCTCTCGCACCCCATCGTTGGTGGCCTCTGCCATACACGTCACCTCTCTATGATGAAAGCCATGCACACTTAAATTACATCCGCCACAGAGGACCCCACGACACACACACACAGACGCACGCACCCCTCCAACACACACACACACACTAAGACACCATCTCTCTCTCTCTCTCTCTCACACACACACACAAACACACAAACACACACACGCACACCCCCCCACACACACACTAAGACTCCATATCTCTTCCTCTCTCTCACACACACAAACTAAGACTCCATCTCTCTCTCTCTCTCTCACACACACACCCCCACACACACACTAAGACTCCATCTCACACACACATGCTCTAGGCGGAGCATTTGTTCCTACCACCCTTCATCCAACCTTACCCGTATGATAAACAATCACCTTTATTTACTTGCATAACATGGACAAATTCCACTTTACTTTAGCAGTTAGCAAACTTATCATCTGTACCCTTATAAAAAACGAGTTGGTGGTGATGGTGTGCCTGCCATCTTGTAATACAGACTGTATGATCTATATCCGAGGATAGAAAGCAAACTATGATAATTTTACAAAAGATACCGGCACCTCTCTCCACATCATTATCTCTAGCAACCTCATTGCTTAGCAATTAAAAAAGGAATAAGTCTCTGGAACAATCTAGCATGCATGGTGGCCGCTGCCGCCTGCCGGCGCCGTCCATCCCCATGCCTCCGCCCATTCCGACCACCAGTTACCACCACTCTCCACTCCTCTCACCTTATCTCTCATCTTTCATTTTTTCGATGACATTCATGAGATACCAGTTTTCCGATAAAATTCTTGAGATATCATTAGTTTTTACACATGGGATTACTCCTGCATGGGTCAATCACAACAGGTGTTCTGTAAAAAAATGCATATTGATGTTCCGTGCAATGCATGAGAATCTTGCTTGTAATTATATAACGCAAATCATGAGCAGGAAGTGACATTTTTTTGACACAACCACGTTAACATGGCCACATAAATCACTAGCTAAAGTAAATACCATTATACTTATATCCCGATGCAAAAGGTTGAGTACATGTCCGAAGAGTAGAGTCGCACACACGCACTCTGTCTCTCAGAATCTCTCTCACACACACACCAGTTACGTGACGCCCACTTAAGCAGACACGTATGTTACAATTTGGGCACCCGCGGGTAGACGAGATGCAAACAGTAGCTGCATTCATTCGCCTCCCGCCGCCTCTTCTCTGGTCACTGTCGCCCGGTAGCCATGGGCCGGCCGAAGGTAACAACATACGCCATACTCCCGCCGGAGCGGCGCTTTAATATGGAAATTTTAGTGGTCATGCATGCATCTTTTTGTGCTAGCACTCCTATATAAGGGTTGGCCGGTCGCTTCCCGCGGACGTGCGCGGGCGGTGGAAGAGGAAGGAGAAGGGAAGCGGGCTGTGGAGTAACGGTTTTTACCACAATTTCTTAGGAAACTGAGTGCAATAATTGAGTAGTTTTGCAAACTACCAGTACTACACCTGAAACGGTTCAAAACCTATAATCCCTTGCTAGCGCGCACTTCCCGCGTGAAACGGTCAGCGTCCCCTGGAGCATCAGTGCCGCATTAATGCCCGGCCAGAGCGGAGGCGACCTCTCACTAGCGCCGGCTTTGAAGTGGAGCGACGGTCGAGAGAGCGCCGCTTCCCGGTGCACGCGACTGCTCCGCGTCGAGACTGGCCATAGGCCCTGTTTGGATCCATGGGTTAGAGTTAGTTTGAGCTAGTTGGGGCTCAAATAGCCCTAAACTATCCAAGCATGAGGGTTGAAATTGGAGCAAGTTGCACCGAACCCACCAAAAAAAACTATCCCACCCAAGAGGTGCTAATTGGAGATAGTTCTCATTAGGACCACTGAAAAATCACTTTTCTCTCTCCATAGAGTGCATTTATTGTCAATCTAACCCTGTCACCCAAACACCTCTTTGGCTACAGTTAGTTCAGGGTTAGTCATGAGTTAGTCTAACCTCTAGCTAAGTTAGAGTATCAAACAGGAGCAGTATCGGACATGCAAGTTGCTTAAAGCATACAGGCAAATTCGTACGTGAAAGTGTTTTTTTCTTTTTGAAAACGGAACGTGAAAGGAATTTTTTTAGAATGCTCTTGGCATGTCTCTAACATGTGATAGTTAACCGACCTCAATAGACGGCAGAAACGCCAGCCCGCCGCACTTTGATAGAGACGAGGAGGGAGAAGCGATACATGCTGCTGGATTACTAGAGATAGGTGTCACACGGAAGCCAAGAAATATGGTGATAGCGTGGGTTAGCCATGTACTAGTATGATACTACACTGGGATGCCGTGTTTCGTACTCTTCCAGTCCACTGTGGAGATGATTGGTTAATTTTATATCGCTGAATAATATTAAATATTATGAGTGCAGACGCTCCACCACGAGATGCCTTGCTCCTTCTCGGTCGTCCGGAATCTATGTTCTTCCACTCTATTTTTTATGTGAGCTTTGTTCATCCTTTTGCCAACACGCGAGACATCTAGCATCAAGGTGCACGTGTTATGCAAGGGTCGTTCCATCTATATGAAGAACACGTGGGACTGGAACTACGAGACAAACATGTACCCAGGAGTGGACGTACGAACCTGAGTAATGTAGCGCAGTAAGTGAAGTAGAAAGGAACAAATGGTATGAACATGCGTGGCATATAGGGTGTGTTTGATTGCGTTCTCATCTCAGCATAGTTGTTCCCTCTTCATGCATGCTCAACTCAACACCCCTCTTCATGCATGCTCTCTTCATGCATGCTTCTAGTGTATTTGTGCTAAACTAGTGTGGACTCATGCACCCTCCATACACTCTACCAAACACCCAAAAGTAGGTCGAGAAGGGAACTCTTGGGCGACATTTGTCTCTTACTACGTACTACCACTAAATGTTGTACGTGCAATGCACGGTGACGGTGTCCTAGACTAGAGGGTACTCACCACGTCGTCTCCCGATCTATTAGATTTGGCTGAGGACCCCCATGGCCGTATACTCATGGGCTAGTTCGGACAGCTGCCGCATACAAGGAAGATTCCATAAGACTTGGCGATCAAGACAAGGACTCCTCTCCACCGGCGTATTCGGCCAGGACTCTTGTTATCCTGGGCCTCCGGTGCATTATATAAACTGAGGCCAGGCTAGTCGATATAACATATACATACAATCATACCATAGGCTAGCTTCTAGGGTTTAGCCTCTCCGATCTCGTGGTAGATCAACTCTTATAACACCCATATCATCAAGAATAAATCGAGCAGGACGTAGGGTTTTACCTCCATCAAGAGGGCCCGAACCTGGGTAAAACATCGTGTTCCCTGCCTCCTGTTACCATCGATCCTACACGCACAGTTCGGGACCCCCTACCCGAGATCCACCGGTTTTGACACCGACATTGGTGCTTTCATTGAGAGTTCCGCTGTGTGATCGGCAAAAGAATCGATGGCTCGTCTGCAGGTCAACTGCGATGCCTGCATCTTCGTTGCCGGCTCGACTGGTCACCTTGGCTCGACCGAGTACCGTGATCCATCTCCGATCGTCATGTTCGGACGAGGGCCTTCATCAACATCAACTCCGATCTCTATCAAGATCATGGAGGAATCATCCATGGAGCTCAGGGGCTCAACGTCAACATTGCCCTCGGGCGACGGTGCTGTTTTTCCGAACAGCAAACTTGTATCTGCTGCCACCACCTCTTAGAGGATCGCTTTGACGATCCCTTTGAGGGAATTGTGCGGAATTGAGTCTACAACAGCCATGCAAAATTTCGTCGAGTTCCGACGGAGGAATCTCCGACAATCTATGATATACCGGAGCCGTGTCAAATCTGGATGGGAATTTGGACGAGTTTAGGGCGTGGTCTCCAAAGCCTAGCTCGGTGGTCCTTTGGAAGATCCAACCGTTCATCTACTGCGGAATTCCCATATCTACGACCCCTCCAAATTTCAGCTTGATCCGACGGTTCAAACTCCGGGAACCTTCCGATGAGTGGATTAATTTTCAGATCCGTTTTCTGTGCGAATACGGATCCGACCCGGATTCATGTTTCTTTGTGAACGTGACATTGGGCAACCTTTTTAGAGGAATTCTCTTCTAGGGTATTGTGCGTTGTTTTTAAACACATACCCATAAATTTTTAAGCCTCCCCTGAGGTCGCCTTCATCATCATGCTGGTGTCAAACCAGTCCGGCGATATTGCTCCAAGGCTGCCGACCTGCGCTAGACACGTCGTCACTTTGTTGAGCCGAGCTCAACTTCTTCGGATCATCATCTCGGCAAGCCGAACAAGAGTCTGGCATCGCGAAGGATAAATCATCACCAACATCGCTGCCCCACGGATTACACGGAGCGGGCATACCGGCATCGCCGCACGGTCACTTCATCAAGCCGGCATCAACCACGTCACAACCTGCATCGACAGGGCCGCACTATTGCTTCTTCAAGCTGGTGTCCATCACGCCGACCTACTTCGACTCATCGGCTGACACCGAGGCTTCGACATCTCGGCTGGACCGGGGGCTTCACCATCTCTTCATCAACCTACTCCGGAGACTTCGGCGTCACTAGCCGACCACCTCCGTCACGTTAGCTAGACTGAGGGCTTTGCCTCGGCGAGGCAAGCTTTGCCAGCATCGCCATACCATCGCTTTATCGCCCATCAGGCAATGGGTGTGCAGATCAAGTCCCAATTTTGGGAATCACCTTTCTTCAGATTGCTACAACAAATAAACTAGGTGCTATTAATCCTAGTATTTTTTAATTGTTTGGGTTTATTTTCCCAAGGAATTATTACTCTGTTTTGTCCATCATCTGTACACAGGTCTATCAAATGATGGCCACATTAACAACAGTCGCGTGGTGGTTCGGTCAATTTCCGTACATAGTCCGGCGAACGCCGCATCCGGAACTCGGACCGACCTATGAATTCAGGCTTTGCCACGCCTTTATCGCATCACGCCGACGCCCTGCGTCGACATTGACTTTGGCGCCAGGCCATATTTCTTTTATTACTCACTTTGCATAAATTATTTATTATGCAACGATTTTTTTAATTATTATTATTATTACTATTATCTCTGGTTTGCACTATTTTTTGTGCATAGGAAAATGATCCGGGGACTTCATCGTCACTCTGCCGGTCTGCATTGACCATGCTATGTCACCACTTCGGCGTGTCGAGCTCTCCGCTCCGCCACCTCGGGACCGGCTTGGGGGATGGAACCTTGTCCCACATCAAGCTCGGACCGCGTCATCAATGCCGAACACATTAACCAGCTAAGTCGCTTTCATGCTCAAAATTTTAATTTTTAACTTGTGTTTGGTTCGACCAAGATTTATACTTTTTTGGAAAAAAGTTGCTTGTAAAAAATTTCCTTGTCCAAATTTTGTTTGTGACACACATATTCAAATACCCCGTTTATTTGGGGGCTTCCTTTATGAAGCTTTTCCTCTTGCATATAATTATACTTGTACGGCTTCGTTCCTTGTTCGTGTATTACGCCACAATATGCACCATATTGACTTAAGCGATTTGCAAGCTGGGTTGCCTGGCTCATGTGCTTACCCCTACGTTCCCGATTGTTCGGCTAGGGAGTAAAGGGAGCACCTCTGCGATTGTCACGACCGGGTCCTCTGAGCTCTGACCTTAGACTGGGTGAAGCCGAAAGCTAGCGCTCTTATTGTTTTCAATCATGGTTGGCACACAACGGAACTCATGAGTACAAAAAATCTATTGCACAAGTCTCATAGTAATAATGAGCACCGAAGAAAGGTATCGGTGGGGGTACTATTTTCTTCGAAGATGCTTCTTACACTTCGTCTGTAATATAGCATAAGTTCCCTGAGCGTGCTTTGTCTGTTACAGCCTTATGGCCCGATTGCCTGGTTATCGGAAACACTGTCGATATTCTCGATTGGTGGAGTACATAACACTTTTCGGTCCTTGACTGAAGAGGGAGAAGCCGACGGTCGGTTAAGACGCGTTTAAATTTCGGTTGAACAAATATATGATATAAGTACTTCGATACATACAATCATTATACATAAAATCTTTTACCCAAGTCACTTGGGGGCTCTTAAAATTTATACGAGCTATTTTATAGTAAATATGTTTTCTTCTTGGTCGTTGCAAAGTCTTTTTCTATCGCTCCTTTTTCGACGTGAGTGTGTGGTCAATAGCTAGATAACCCATTTCTCTCTAGTGACCGCTCGAGTTTAGTTTGCTAAACTGGTCTAACGAGAAGCACTCCGCCTTCGGGATAGGAGGCTGCTATCGTAGGCTGACCCGCTTGAAGTCTTGAGATCGGATGTGTAATGTTAAAGCACGACAGAAGCAGTCTTTTCTTCTAAGACCAATTTTCGGATTGGCACCGAACACTTGATCTTGTTCGGACGTCAAGTTTTTACTGACGTTTTTTGGTTTTTTCCAAGCTTATGGCACTTTTGAACTATTTGTGTGTTTTCAGCACAAGTCTCGCAGTGCAATGCTGGACACCTTTATAGATTCGGCAAAAATATTCTCGAATATTGCTATATATGCATCGGTTTCGAATTGTGTCTTCGGTCAATAGTTGGGTTGCCCGGCTCCTGCACTTGCTTCCTACATTCTGCTTTGTTTGGCTAGGCGTGCAATGGGAGAACCACTGCGATTGTGCTTCCAGCTCACACGGTTAAGCACCTCAGTGGAGAAAGCCGAAAACTAACTGTCACAATACGCGTAAACTGGTCAGCGATCCGATGACTGTGTTAAGTGACGGGCCACTCATAACAATGGCCGAAGTGTTTACGGCTTGACCTCGACTGTCGCCGAACACTACCGGGGGCTATTAACTGGCCTCCCGAACTAAATCCTCGATATTTTCTCTTACATTAGAGCTGAGGTTTTATGATCATGCTTAGCATGACAACCCAAAGAAAGAAACCGATAGCGGGGCTATTTTCTTTGGAAGACATTTCTTATGTTAAACCGTAATATAACATATCTCTCTGCATATCTTTGTTTATAAAATCGTCCGGCCAGATTGCCTTGTTTGTCGTAAATCTTTGCCCTCATAAAGGCTTTATAAAGTAGGACAAACACTCCTCGGCTACTGGCCGAGGAGGTGGAAGCCGATGGTCGGTCAACAAAGTTTTGTACAATGCGGATCCGAGCATTAATGACGCAAAGTACTTGGATACATAGAGTCATTACACATAATTTGTGATTTTACTATGGATATTGATCCTTAATTCGGCCACCCGTGCCCGCATTAAGGCTCGGGGGCTACTGGGCTTTGGGCTTATTATTTACAAATATTAAAGGGGCACATCGATCCCCTGATCTGGTGTTGCCACCCGACCAGTGTCTCGGGGGCTACTGCATTGCCTATCCAATGCAGAAAATTTTAAGTGCAATACAATTTTTGAGGAGATTTTGATCCTCAGGTTGGTCGGCCGCACCCAACCCGAGTCTCGAGGACTGAGCATGCCGCTTTTTGTGTCCCGAAGTACCCTGCCGAGCTAGGACTTGATCCTCAGGCCGATTTTACAAATCAACCTGAGTCTCAGCGGCTACTGGGATCAGCGGTCTTACGTCATCCTTCAGGTGCATCTCAGGTTTTAAACCGATACACACCTTGAGGGCTACTGGCTATATATCTCAGCAGAGAATAAATTGCACCAATCAAAAATATTGACAAAAAATCGGCCCACAGTCGGGGTGGTGCACCACCTCGGAAGCAGTCCGGCATAAAGCTCGGGCCCTTGTGGCTGGCTCCATAGAGGGAATTTCCAGCATTAAGCTCGGCTAAACTCCTTCAACTTTTTTGGACCAAGATGATCTATGACATCTTCGATATAGTCCGGCGTTGGAGCTTGGACACAGTCCGGCGTTGGAGCTCGGATATATTTCGGCATTGGAGCTCGGAAGCAGTCCGACATTAGTGCTCGGCTGCAAAAGATACGTCGAATGCTATCCGGCGTTAGAGCTCGGACGCAAGAGGACACTGCCTCCCGGGAACAACTTCAAACCCGAGGTGTGGCATAAAAATAACAAGGCATTGATAAAGGTCGGAAACTTAAAGGGGCTCCTCGGATACCCGACGTGTAAACTCATCAAATGCATTTCGGCGATCCTCAAGATCGAAGATGGGAAGATTTGTTGAACCAGTTTCCAAGACTGACAACCGAAGATGAAGAATAGTTCGGAAGAATCGAGGAGCGTCTCTAACTTGAAGACCGGTTCAGGGGGCTACTGACGGTGTCCTAGACTAGGGGGTACTCACCACGTCATCTCTCGATCTGTTAGATTGGGCCGAGGACCCCCATGGCCGTATACTCATGGGCCAGTTCGGACAGCTGCCGCATACAAGGAAGATTCCACAAGACTTGGCGATCAAGACAAGGACTCCTCCCCACCGGCATATTCGGCCAGGACTCTTGTTATCTTGGGCCTCTGGTGCATTATATAAACCGAGGCCATGCTAGTCGATATAACATATACATACAATCATACCATAGGCTAGCTTCTAGGGTTTAGCCTCTCCGACCTCATGGTAGATCAACTCTTGTAACACCCATATCATCAAGAATAAATCGAGCAGGACGTAGGGTTTTACCTCCATCAAGAGGGCCAGAACCTGGGTAAAACATCGTGTTCCCTGCCTCCTGTTACCATCGATCGTAGTCGCACAGTTCGGGACCCCCTACCCGAGATCCGCCGGTTTTGACACCAACACACGGTGATGTTATGGAGTGCGTGCCTAAGTACTCTACTACTACTATATTAGTTGGAGGCACATATTAACTTTTATATTTGTTTACGTGTATGTGCCCCGAGGTCTTCCAACTAGACGTGTGTTTGTCTCCAGGTCGCACTTTGTATCGTTCATACCACTAAGTACTACTACGTGTGGTCTCCGACCCAAAAGTGGAAGAAGTGGAGACGCTCTACCATGCTGTTTTTTACGCTGGGCTCTATCACGCTGTTCATGTCCCACTCCCTTTGCTGACGTGTGGGACATCCAGCACGTGTCGTGTTTGTCACCCTTCGTCGTAAGAGTTGAAACGCTGGCATTCATCAGAAATAAAAAAATAATTATAAATCAGCAGTGATACTATTTTTTTGTGAACCAATCAGCAGTGATACTATACCACGCGGTTTCCTTGCTCCTTGATATCGGAAAGAATACTTCCATTCACCAACATGTGGGACGTCGACCATCCTGGTCCACTTGCCATGCACGCAGAACTCCAAGGGAGTCACCCAGGTCGTCGCGCCGCAGTAACAATGACTAATGAGCCATCAAATCACAAGACCACTTCCCACTTTGAAGTTGCTTGGACGAAGGAACCATCATGACTTCGTTGAATTCCGCTTCTTGAAGAAAACTACTGTACCAGCAGTACTGCTAGCTACAGTAGTTACTCCAACAGAGGCCTCCTTTCGTTCATAGGATAGGAATATGAAAATCATAGGAAGTGAGATGACATGCATCTCAATTCCTATAGAGAAAGAGATGCCATTTGATGCTTAGGATAGGTATTTTTTCCATTTAGTCTAGGCTAATGTAATGGTAATTTGCTAAAAAAACTATAGTAGTAACTAGTAGTACTGGTACATGCTCGTACTCAGAGACACACACACACACACACACTAACTACTAGTACTACTACTTCTCACATGCTGGCCAGACGCCGTCGTTCTCCTTCCCAGCTTTGTCAGGGACACCCCATCGTGCTTGGATCTTCGCCGACCTCTCCGCAGCAGCGCGTGCGTCCTTTTCTTTCTTACGGCGGTGGGCCTCTCTTTTCTTGAGTGCTTTCTGACTTTTCCGCTCCCTCTATGCGGCTTTGGCTGCCTCTTGCTATACCGCCCATTCGGCCTTGGCATCTTCAAATTCCTCCCACATAGTTGTGAGGTCGCGAGCGGCGATGAACTCGGCACGGCGGGATGCCATCGCTTCCCTACCATTTTGTGTGCGGTCGTGGGCGGCGAGGAACTCTGTGCGGCGGGATGCCATCGCTGCCTTATCGGTTAGTGTGCGACGCAGTGGCATGAACGACGCTTGGCGAGAGCTTTGGGGTGGAGTGGCCGGACAACCGTATAGTGCATTGGTTTGTCAAGAGCTCAAGGACAGAAGACGAAACAAATTTGGATTCCCCTTCAATCCTGGTCATTTATTACCAAGTAAAATGCATTGGCAGTCATAGAACTTGTCTTGATAGCTCACTTTGATCATTGTATACGAGATATGGTGATTATACGGTCACTGGCCCAGCGTATAGCTCCGTATTTGTCTGGTTGACCAGTCAAATAGTCCGAATGCGCCTCATCAGCTTGTGTTCTTTATCTATCTACGCGGGCCTACCTGTCAATGGATCAATAAATACTGTAAAAACCAAAATTATGCTAGAGTCCAGACCGCTTCCGGAGCCCGCTCTCACCGCTCTGGCCCCTCAAGACGCCAACTGCCCGCCGCATGCATGCATAGCAAGTAGTACTCCTTATGTGGAGGAGAGAGAGGCATTGACAAAGTCAAGGAGTGGGCTCTGCAAGAGCCCGCCTCTACACGTGCTCCTAGGTATAAAAAATAATTGTAAAAAAGGCATAAAAACAATTGTGTCTTAAAAAAAGAAAGGTAAAAAACATTTGAGAGGAAATAGATAGAGAGAAAGTGAGAAAAAGTTGTAACCTGGGCATTACATGAGGAAGGAGGGAGTGGTGCACATGCCAAGTTCAATGGGCTGCCGTGTTTCACAGTCCTCCGTCGTAACAGTGGAGACAATAGCTTTCATAAAAAATAATCAATGAATACTCGTTGCTCGTCCTCTATATCGGAAAGAATACTTTCATTCGCCGACATGTGGGACGTCGACCATCCTGGTCCACCTGCCATGCACAAAATTATCCTGGTCTACCCCGGTCGTATCACAGGCCCAAACTTTCCCACTGTAAGTTGTTCGGACGAAGGAACCATCATGACTTCGTTGAATTCTGCTTCTTCAAGAAAACTTACTGTACCCGCAATACTGCTACCACACGCGAAGACTGGACGACACTGTACCACGTCATATCACTGAAACCCACTAGGGCAAACTAGCCCGCCTAGGTCATCTATTTTGGAACGGAGGGAGTACATCTCTACACTGCTATGATTTTGTGTTGCACGTCATATCACTGAAACCCACTAGGCCAAACTAGCCTGCCTAGGTCATCGATCACTAAGCCTACAATTTTAGGAGCTAGGGCTATTGGTCGATCGACGAGGGATAAGTATAAGCGTACCACGAGCTCATCAACCCCAACGTTTCTCTTTGGCGAGTGTTTTGCAAGTACTATAGCTCGCACAGTAGCTAGCCTACTAACACCAAGAATCATCAAACAAGCCCTGCTGATATGATAAACAGTTCAAACTTACATCTAATCATGCCATATATTACATCAAAAGCTGGTGAGGATACATCAGTTTCCATAACTCGGAGAGGGTTCGCATGATTCATCGCATGATTCACTATCAAACAAAAGTAGCAAGATCCACCCACACAAGACAGTGCACTAGCCCTAAGATGGTTTGTAACGCCCTCGATGCGGCTATATCTCCCACGTGTCGAAGCACGACTTAGAGGCATAACCGCATTGAAAGCAATGTCGCAAGTGAGGTAATCTTCACACAACCCATGTAATGCATAAGGGAAAGAGATACATAGTTGGCTTACAATCGCCACTTCGCACAATTATATGAACAAAGCATTACATCAATCAGATACAATCAAGGTCCGACTACGAAACCAAAATAAAAGAAGACTACCTCAAATGCTACACAGATCCCCGATCGACCCCAACTGGGCTCCACTACTGATCAAATAGAACGAAACAACACAAAGGACAGGATCTTCATCGAGCTCCTCCTTGAGCTTGGTTGCGTCACCTGCTCGGTAACATCGGCACCTGCAAACTGGTTTTGGAAGTATCTGTGAGTCACGGGGAGTCAGCAATCTCACACCCTCGCGATCAAGACTATTTAAGCTTATAGGTAAGGTAAAGGTATGATGTGGAGCTACAGCAAGCGACTAACATATATGGTGGCTAACCTATTCGCAAAAGAGAGCGAGAAGAGAAGGCGAAAGCACAGTCGAACAACTATGATCAAGAAGTGATCCTAGAACAACCTACGTCAAACATAACTCCAACACCGTGTTCACTTCCCGGACACCGCCGGAAAGAGACCATCACGGTAACACACACGGTTGATGTATTTTAATTAAAGTCAACTTCAGGTTTTCTACAACCGGACATTAACAAATTCCCATCTGCCCATAACTACGGGCACGGCTTTCGAAACTTCAAATCCCTGCAGGGGTGTCCCAACTTAGCCCATCACAAGCTCTCACGGTCAACGAAGGATATTCCTTCTCCCAAGACATTCCAATCAGACTCGGCATCCAGGTTACAAGACATTTCGACAATGGTAAAACAAGTCCAGCAACACCGCCCGAATGTGCCAACAAATCCCGATGGGAGCTGCACATATCTTGTTCTCAGAGCACACTTAGATGAGCTCTCCATACAACTAAAAGCAAACCTCGAGTTTCCCCGAGGGGGCGCTGCACAGGGCTCTAGTTTGGACCAACACTCAGAGGAGCACTGGCCC
>NC_041384.1:73768648-73881594 GCF_002162155.2 Triticum dicoccoides | reverse complement strand
AAAAGAATGATGACCCTCAGGAGCGCGACTCCCAAGGGAAAAGAAAAGGCTAGGTGGCGAATGGTAAAACCAATGTTGGGCATTGCTGGAGGAGTTTTATTCAAGGCGAACTGTCAAGGGGTTCCCATTATAACCCTACCGCGTAAGGAACGCAAAATCCGGGAACATAACACCGATATGACGGAAACTAGGGCGGCAAGAGTGGAACAAAACACCAGGCATAAGTCCGAGCCTTCCACCCTTTACCAAGTATTTAGATGCATTAA
The DNA here is from genome assembly GCF_002162155.2 of Triticum dicoccoides. NCBI lineage: Eukaryota > Viridiplantae > Streptophyta > Magnoliopsida > Poales > Poaceae > Triticum > Triticum dicoccoides. The sequence continues at coordinate 73,881,328 of NC_041384.1, read as the reverse complement.
TTAGATAAGAGATATTGTGATATCCCAACAAGTAAACATGTTCCAATAAGGAACAACATCTCCATGTTCCAACAAAGAACAAACTTCAATCTTCACCTGCAACTAACAACGCTATAAAAGGGGCTGAGCAAAGCGGTAACATAGCCAAAAAACGGTTTGCTAGGACAAGGTGGGTTAGAGGCTTGGCTTAACAATATGGGAGGCATGATAAGCAAGTGGTAGGTATCGCAGCATAGGCATAGCAAAAGAGCGAGCATCTAGCACGCAAAGATAGAAGTGATTTCAAGGGTATGGTCATCTTGCCTGAAATCCCGCAAGGAAGAAGAACGAGTCCATGAAGAAGACCAACGGACGTAGTCGAACGGGTCCTCACAAACGCGACATTATCGGAACCAACCCGAAGAAGCAAACACCGGAAAGAAGCACACAACATAGTAAACAACCAACACATGAACATGGTATGATATGCGGGATGCGGTATGCGATGCATATGCATGATGTGCAAAGGAATGATTGAACCTGGCCTCAACTTGGAAATCCAAGAGTGCCATTGGAAAGGTGAGGTGATTTCGGTTGAAATCGATATAAAGATCGCCGGAATCGGATGCATGATTTGGAAATGGCAAGCAAAACAAATATGGCACCGGTCTGCGATAAACAGCAAGTAGCCATCTAAATGCATCAAGTTAAATATGCTACAGCAGTCAAACATGGCAACAAAATACATGGCAGGGATCCACTTATGATGCTTGACAAAATATAAACACTAATCTATGGCTAATTCATCCATTAGCAGGTTTAAACAAGCATGGCAAAAGTGCAAATGCTAACAGGTTTCAGACTTAGTGAAATTAACACAAGTCTGGAATTTATCATCAGGAAGCACACTTTAGAGCATGAAAACTACAAGCTAAAGGAACTTAACATGGTAAGGCAAGGCATGGCATGAAGTTACTCAAAGCACTTAACAAAAGTCCTTAGTGACCTTGAGCCAAAAGGGATCAGAAAATACAATTGCAAGCATGTGAACATGGCAAAAACATAAACAGATTCAGACTTAGTGAAAAACTGGAGCATGCAAAACAGATTAACAAGTAGGCATGTTTACGAGCTCAATGCACTCACTACAAAGCATGGCATGACAAACTAATCATACACCCTTCAAGAAGACATGGCGAGAACAATAACATAGCATGCACGGATCAATAGCAACATCCTCGGCAAAATCGCTAAACATGTTAACAATCTACCAGGATCACTATATAGCAAAAGTAGAGCTCGATTGACTCAAGCTACGGTGCTCCATAAATGCAAACAAAGACGTGGATGGATAGAGCACCACAATGTTAACAAAACATCCTTACTGATCATCCTCAAAAGAGGCACGGATCACTAGGAAACAACATGAACATATGACATAACGACAAAAACAGGACAAGGACTTAGTGAAATTCTAAGTCCCTGAAATCAGCATTACCGATTACGCTACTTCGCAAGCTTGTGTTAGTCACCACAAATATCACAAAAATACATGGCAAGCACCAGTGTAAATATGGCATGGCATATAACAAAACACATGTAGAGCTCTGGGTCATAGCATGCACACAATAATCATGGCAAAAATGACAAAATGCCATTTGCTGAAAAAATCTGACAAAATACTCACATAGCCCTCTTCCAACAACATTTCGGGCATCAAGATGAGCTCAAATGAAAATGATGCAATGAGATGAAATGATGTACTCCGCCGGAAAGAGACCATCACGGTTACACACGCGGTTGATGCATTTTAAATAAGGTCAACTTCAGGTTTTCTACAATCGGACGTTAACAAATTCCCATCTGCCCATAACCGCGGGCACGGCTTTCGAAAGTTCAGATCCCTGCAGGGGTGTCCCAACTTAGCTCATCACAAGCTCTCACGGTCAACGAAGGATATTCCTTCTAGCGGGAAGACCCGATCAGACTCAGAATCCCGGTTACAAAACATCCTCGACAATGGTAAAACAAGTCTAGCAAGACCACCCGCTGTGCCGACAATCCCGATAGGAGCTGCACATATCTCGTTCTCAGGGCACACCGGATAAGCTAAGCGTACGGGAGCCAATGTAACCCAAGTTGCCAAGGGACGGCCCCGCACGGTGCTCTGGGTTGGACCAACACTTAGACAAGCACTGGCCCGGGGGGGTTAAAATAAGATGACCCTTGGGCTGGCCTAACCCACGGGAAAAATAGGATAGGTGGCAAATGGTAAAACCAATGTTGGGCCTTGCTGGAGGAGTTTTATTCAAAGCGAACTGTCAAGGGGTTCCCATTATAACCCTACCGCGTAAGGAACGCAAAATCCGGGAACATAACACCGATATGACGGAAACTAGGGCGGCAAGAGTGGAACAAAACACTAGGCATAAGGCTGAGCCTTCCTCCCTTTACCAAGTATATATATGCATTAATTAAATAAGATATATTGTGATATCCCAACAAGTAAACATGTTCCAACAAGGAACAACATCTCCATGTTCCAACAAGGAACAAACTTCAATCTTCACCTGCAACTAACAACGCTATAAGAGGGGCTGAGCAAAGCGATAACATAGCCAAAAAACGGTTTGCTAGGACAAGGTGGGTTAGAGGCTTGGCTTAACAATATGGGAGGCATGATAAGCAAGTGGTAGGTATCGCAGCATAGGCATAGCAAAAGAGCGAGCATCTAGCAAGCAAAGATAGAAGTGATTTCGAGGGTATGGTCATCTTGCCTGAGATCCCGCAAGGAAGAAGAATGAGTCCATGAAGAAGACAAACGGACGTAGTCGAACGGGTCCTCACAAACGCGACGTTATCGGAACCAACCCGAAGAAGCAAACACCGGAAAGAAGCACACAACATAGTAAACAACCAACACATGAACATGGTATGATATGCGGGATGCGGTATGCGATGCATATGCATGATGTGCAAAGGAATGATTGAACCTGGCCTCAACTTGGAAATCCAAGGGTGTCACTGGAAAGGTGAGGTGATTTTGGTTGAAATCGATATAAAGATCGCCAGAATCGGATGCACGGTTTGGAAATGGCAAGCAAAACAAATATGGCACCGGTCTGTGATAAACAGCAAGTAGCCATCTAAATGCATCAAGTTAAATATGCTACAGCAGTCAAACATGGCAACAAAGTACATGGCAGTGATCCACTCATGATGCTTGACAAAGGATGAACACTGAGCTACGACTAATTCATCCATTAACAGGTTTAAACAAGCATGACAAAAGTGCAAATGCTAACAAGTTTCAGACTTAGTGAAATTAACACAAGTTTGGAATTTATCATCAGGAAGCACACTTTAGAGCATGAAAACTACAAGCTAAAGGAACTTAACATGGTAAGGCAAGGCATGGCATGAAGCTACTCAAAGCACTTAACAAAAGTCCCTTAGTGACCTTGGGCCAAAAGGGATCAGAAAATACAATTGCAAGCATGTGAACATGGCAAAAACATAAACAGATTCAGACTTAGTGAAAAACTGGAGCATGCAAAATAGATTAACAAGTAGGCATGTTTACGAGCTCGATGCACTCACTACAAAGCATGGCATGACAAACTAATCATACACCCTTCAAGAAGATATGGCATAGGAGATAGACATGGCAAGAACAATAACATAGCATGCACGGATTAATAGCAACATCCTCGGCAAAATCGCTAAACATGTTAACAATCTACCAGGATCACTATATAGCAAAAGTAGAGCTCGATTGAATCAAGCTAGGGTGCTCCATAAATGGAAACAAAGACATAGATGGATAGAGAACCACAATGTTAACAAAACATCCTTACTGATCATCCTCAAAAGAGGCACGGATCACTAGGAAACAACATGAACATATGGCATAACGACAAAAACAGGACAAGGACTTAGTGAAATTCTAAGTCCCTGAAATCAGCATTACTGATTATGCTACTTTGCAAGCTTGTGCTAGTCACCACAAATATCACAAAAATACATGGCAAGCACCACTGTAAAGATGGCATGGCATATAACAAAACACAAGTAGAGCTCAGGGTCATAGCATGTACACAATAATCATGGCAAAAATGACAAAATGCCATTTACTGAAACAGATCTGACAAAATACTCACATAGCCCTCTTCCAACAACATTTCGGGCATCAAGATGAGCTCTAATGAAAATTATGCATTGAGATGAAATGATGTACTCGTCGAGATGAACATTTTGATATGCTACACGCACAAATCGGAGTTACGACTGCGGAGTTATGATGCGATGAAAATGCATAAAAATTACTGGGATAAAAGACTTAGGGATAAAAATTAGGTCAACCTCGTTTGACCGGATCTGGATCTGGGCACGCAACCCGAGGTTCGTCGGCAAGGCACTCGAGGTGGCCGGAGACGCTACTAGGGGAGCTAGCCGGACTTGGGCCGGAGAGGAGGGACTCGCCGAAGCGCGGTGGAGGAGTCGCGGGGCTCGCCGGAGTTGCACCGGGGCGGACCCGGCGACCCAGGGTGGCGGCGGAGCACCGCCGATGCACGGCGGCGGCGCGCAGGACGGCGTGGATGGGCAGCGCCGGCGACGAGGCTCGGAGGCGGCGGAGCTCGGCCGGCGATGGAGGCTCGGGAACTGCTCGGCGGAGCTGGCGCGATGGCCACGTGGGTGCGGCAGCGAGAGGCTCCGGGCCCGGGCGGGCCTGCCTCGGGCCCACAGGACCGCGGCGGCACGGGGAGAGAGAGGAGGCGGGGCGCGGTGACATGGCGGCGCGGGATAGGTGGAGGGAGGCGGCGGCGCTGAGGTGGCAGGTGCTGATAGGTCGGAGTGAGGTGGCAGCGGCGAGCGGACATGTTCGGCCGGCGTGGGAGGAAGTGTCCGACGGTGTGGGGAGAAGTTTTTAGGGTTTGTCTGCGCGAGAATTTCGGAGGGAGGCACATTTATATAGGTAGAGGGAGCTAGGAGAGTCCAAATGAGGTGCGGTTTTCGGCAACGCGATCGTGATCGAACGACCGAAACGATGGAGAGGGTTTAGGTGGGTTTTGGGCCAAGTTGGAAGGGTGTTGGGCTGCAACACGCACGAGGCCTTTTCGGTCCCTCGGTTAACCGTTGGAGTATCAAACGAAGTCCAAATGGCACAAAACTTGACAGGCGGTCTACCGATAGTAAACCAAGGTTGCATGACAAGTCTCGGTCCAATCCGAAAATGTTTAACACCCGCACACGAAAAGAGGTAGAAAGGGGCACCGGGTGACATAGGAGCGCCAGATTGCAAAACGGACAACGGGGAAAATGCTCGAATGCATCAGACGAACATGTATGCAAAAGAAATGCACATGATGACATGATATGCAATGCATGACACGCAAGCAATGACAAGGCAACAACAACGAATAACTGGAGGACACCTGGCACATCGGTCTCGGGGCGTCACAACACTCCACCACTACGAGAGGATCTTGTCCCGAGATCTTGAATGGCACCGGAGGGAAAAACGAAGAGAAAGAGAAGAGGTAAAACTAAGTTGCTTCTTTGACAAACGAGTGAGACCAAAGAACCTTGCAAAGGTTAAACTATTTCGAGAAAAGAATACAACAGAGGTGACAGAACTTGAAAAGAAACACTCCGTTAGAAAAGAGAAACAAGGAAGAACGAATTCGGACAGCACTCCGATTGAAAAGAGATGAAAGACTTGATAAAATGAAAGAGCTTGAGCAAAGGGGCACAACACTCCGGTTAACAGGATAAGCATGACAAGGACAAGAAGAAGGTTTGAAGAGACCATCAACACAATGCCTCCGGGAGAAAGAAATAGAAGATATATGATTAAAATAAAAGAATGGAGAAGAAAATGCCAACTTCTGCCACAAAAGAGTTTGAAAAGGCATCTTTAGGAGAAGGGTCGAACGGAGTTGTTGGAAATCAACAACCAAAAAGAGTAAGCTTGTTGTGGGCTTATGGAATACATCTCAAATTATGAGGTGACAACCTGCCACTCACGGGAAAAAGAATTGGATTGGTATGAACAAGGAGACGAGAAACTTATTTCACCAGCAGGATAAATGAAGAACTTGGGTCATTATAAGCACCATAATAGCAACAATCCTTAGGGAAAGCTTTACGTGAAATATAACCCAAGATAACTCCACTGACGAGATCGATGGATTTAAGATACCTCATCCTTGACAACATGTGAAACATGAAACATGAACTCAAGTTATGAAGAATGACATAGCACCAGCTCAAGTGATACGGTAGAAGGAATTGCACTCCGGATTGCAAGAAGAAGAAATCTTGAACTCCTCTGAAAAGAATCTTGATGAACACTCCGAGAAAGGATTAAGTCCTTGATGAACCAACATGTAGAACCTCCATGAAGAACTTCGGTAATAAAAGAATGATCAAACAAAATGGAGGATGTAAAGAATAAGGTTGAAGCCTTGCAATGATTAGATGTATCTCCGTGGAGATATAATTAAGAGAGCTTGGAACTCCTGGAAAAGAAAAGATAAAGCATCTCGAACCGAGAATGTGATATGATGAACCTTCGGAATAAGGAATTGAATTCACTCGATGAAATAAGAATAAGAATTACATTATGCTTATCCTTCACCACTTAAATTGATGACCAACAATGGATTTGGCACACTGCTTATTCTCGTAGAAAGGATTAAGAGAGATATAGCTCAAACTTGAGAAAAGACTTCAATGATCCACCTGTAGACTTGGAAAGAACAAATGAATTGATAAGATAAACAAAGGAAGAAAAATCTTGGAAGAACCACCGTAAGAATTGAAAATGAACGAGGGAAAGATAAAGAAACACCGAGTAAAATTAGCAAATGAACGAAGATGCTTGCTAGGATTTAGATACATGAGAACAAAGAGATCATGAGCTGATTAGCGGATATTTGAATGATGCACCGGTAAGTTATAAAGAAAGAGAGCTGAAAACTGGAATGGATACTTCTGAGATGATGGCCTCCGGATAATCAAACTGAAAAAATACTCCTGAATTACTCCGGATGGGTGAAAAGAATTCTCACAATCAAAAGCAATTATGAGAGGATGGCCTCACACTAGAACCACGAACCTCTGAGAGAGCGGATAAGATATGGAGGAAAAACTCTTCTTCGGTCTCCAAATGTTGAGAATGGTGACGAGAAACACCACCAAGAATTATTGAGGCACTCCGGAATGAATATTAGAAAGGTTGAACCGACGATGAAAAAAATTTAAAGATCTTGGAGAAAGACATTTGACTGATGACAATTTATTCTTACGTCAAACTTCAAAAAGAATTTGAAAAGCTCCAAGAGAATTAGAAGAGTCAGGTTAGATCCTGGGAAAAGACCTGTGGGTTACGGCCCACTCAAAAGAAACACCATTGAAATGATTTAAAAGAGAGGTTGCAGCGGAAGAATTAAATGACTTGAATGAGATAATATCCTTGAAAGAGCTTGAACGAATGTAGAGTGGAAACACGAATCTTCGAGATATCTTGAGCACTCCGGAACAATTGAATAGCGAGAGGTGAACGATTATGAGGTGCACCGGCATGGAAAAACGTTTGAAACAAGGAAAGGATATAATTGCCAAAGCTTGAATTGGATCCACCGGAGAAGAAAAAGAACGCAGAATGATGAACTTGAAGTTCCATTAGAATATTCACGAGAATCACTAGATAAGGATATTGACGGAAAAGGAATGGAGAGACTTCACAAGAATAAAAGGATACTTGATTAAGACATCGGATTCCTTGAAGAAAAAGGGTGGGTGGGCGGGAAAACAAAGGCAACTTGGGGACGGATGAAACAAACACCGTTGAGAAGAATTGATACTTGATCTTGCGGTTGTTGAAATGATCGGATCCACTTGAAGAGAAACACGCCGGTGAAAAGAAATTGAAATGACAAACTCGATGATCGAGAAGGATTAGTATTCACATAGGAATATGAGAACACCACTTAGACAAGGGATGGAATCAACATTTGACTTCGAAGCAACTCAAATACCACAACTAAAAACAAAAACAAAGGATTGGCTTGCAGAATAAGCCGGAACAAACATATGATAGATATTTCGTCTGAAGTTTTCGTGGTGGGGCCTACACGGGCTCGATCGTACAGCACCATCATGTACAAGGCAGTGCACATGACATATGAAGCGTCCCCGAGTCAGCATAGCCAAGGACTCTTTAAGACACAACGAGACCACTGTAAAACCAATCGTGGATAGGCGGACCACTAGACGTCGAACCCCAATTTCATATCATACATCTGTTGGAAAGATATCCTAAAAGCTACTTGAATTCCCACTTATAAACTCCCGAAACTTTCCGGTTATGCAATCAGGTGTTGGGGATACAGGGGAAGCATAAAATCTCACCCAAAACTAGCAAATCCTACATCCAGCTGTATCCATCCTTCAGCACATAACCAAGAAACCTTCGGAAATCGTCTACCTCAACCTTCAAAAAGCATCCGTTATACGAGTTATGGCAATACTCCTAAACTCCCGCCCCAGTATTGGGTGGCGTCGAGGTTATCTCACCAACAACTGCATAAAAGAGATTTTCGATGTCGGTGAAACTAAACTCAGGTATTCCAGAACTGCAACGATAAAATTGTGATGACAACACCTCGGAGCTCAACTCCCCGGGACACTGCCACAACCCCTAAATGTTAGGAGGCACCAAGAACAATGTTCTCATGACAAAACCATCGGAACGATTCCAAGATACCCGCGTGATCCTAAATTTTTTTAAGTGAAATTGAGAAGAGAAGAGTCAAAACTCTACGTCAGGATGCCTCACCAGAGTGATGAAGGGACTGGGGAGTAGAAAGAAGTCCTAACTCTCAGATATATATAATTCCTAAATGACTCAAAACATTTCTAGATGCAATAACGCTAGCGATTCGATCAAGCAGGGGGGCTCCTAAGGTCGGGGAAGGCTCTGATTACCAACTTGTAACGCCCTCGATGCGGCTATATCTCCCACGTGTCGAAGCATGACTTAGAGGCATAACCGCATTGAAAGCAATGTCGCAAGTGAGGTAATCTTCACACAACCCATGTAATACATAAGGGAAAGAGATACATAGTTGGCTTACAATCGCCACTTCACACAATTACATGAACAAAGCATTACATCAATCAGATACAATCAAGGTCTAACTACGGAACCAAAATAAAAGAAGACTACCTCAAATGCTACACAGATCCCCGATCGACCCCAACTGGGCTCCACTACTGATCAACTAGAACGAAACAACAGAAAGGACAAGATCTTCATCGAGCTCCTCCTTGAGCTTGGTTGCGTCACCTGCTCGGTAACATCGGCACCTGCAAACTGGTTTTGGAAGTATCTGTGAGTCACGGGGACTCAGCAATCTCACACCCTCACGATCAAGACTATTTAAGCTTAGAGGTAAGGTAAAGGTATGATGTGGAGCTGCAGCAAGCGACTAGGATATATGGTGGCTAACCTATTCGCAAAAGAGAGCGAGAAGAGAAGGCAAAAGCACGGTCGAACAACTATGATCAAGAAGTGATCCTAGAACAACCTACGTCAAACATAACTCCAACACCGTGTTCACTTCCCGGACACCGCCGTAAATAGACCATCACGGTAACACACACGGTTGATGTATTTTAATTAAGGTCAATGAGGGAGTCCTGGATTAGGGGGTGTTTGGGTAGCCGGACTATACCTTCAGCCGGACTCCAGGACTATGAAGATACAAGATTGAAGACTTCGTCCCATGTCCGGATGGGACTTTCCTTGGTGTGGAAGGCAAGCTTGGCGATGCGGATATTCAAGATCTCCTACCATTGTAACGGACTCTGTGTAACCCTAACCCTATCCGGTGTCTATATAAACCGGATGGTTGTAGTCCGTAGGACATTAACTCCATATACGACAATCATACCATAGGCTAGCTTCTAGAGTTTAGCCTCCTTGATCTCGTGGTAGATCTACTCTTGTACTATCCATATCATCAATATTAATCAAGCAGGAGTAGGGTATTACCTCCATCAAGAGGGCCCGAACCTGGGTAAAAACACCGTGTCCCTTGTCTCCTGTTACCATCCGGCCTTGACGCACAGTTCGGGACCCCCTACCCGAGATCTGCCGGTTTTGACACCAACATTGGTGCTTTCATTGAGAGTTCCTCTGTGTCGTCGCCTTCAAGCCCGATGGCTCCTTTGATCATCAACAACGATGCGGTCCAGGGTGAGAATTTTCTCCCCGGACAGATCTTCGTCTTCGGCGGCTTCGCACTGCGGGCCAATTCTCTTGGCCACCTGGAGTAGATCGAAAGCTACGCCCCTGGCCATCAAGTCAGGTTTGGAAGCTTAAACTACACGGCTGACATCCGCGGAGACTTGATCTTCGACGGGTTCGAGCCACGGCCAAGCGCGCCGCACTATCTCGAGGGGCATGATCTAGCTCTGCCTCCGGACAGTGTCCTGGAGGCCGCACACGCGCCGGTTCCGACCCCTAACTCGAAGCCTATTGCGCCAATCGAGGATGAGCGGTTGGACATCACCTCGGGGGCTGCGATCTCAAAGGCGATCGAGCCGAGCGCCAGCCCCGCACTCTGCATGACCCGTCACTCCGAGGATCCGGACTCCTCCCCGGACTCCGAACCCCCCGCGCCCCTGCCAATCGAATCCGATTGGGCGCCGATAATGGAGTTCACCGCCGCGGACATCTTTCAACACTCATTGTCGGTGTCAAAACCGGAGGATCTAGGGTAGGGGGTCCCGAACTGTGCGTCTAGGCCGGATGGTAACAGGAGGCAGGGAACATGATGTTTTACCCAGGTTCGGGCCCTCTTGATGGAGGTAAAACCCTACGTCCTGCTTGATTAATATTGATGATATGGGTAGTACAAGAGTAGATCTACCACGAGATCAAGGAGGCTAAACCCTAAAAGCTAGCCTATGGTATGATTGTTGTATATGGAGTTGATTGTCTACGGACTACAACCCTCCGGTTTATATAGACACCGGATAGGGTTAGGGTTACATAGAGTCGGTTACAATGGTAGGAGATCTTGAATATCTGCATCGCCAAGCTTGCCTTCCACGCCAAGGAAAGTCCCATCCGGACATGGGACGAAGTCTTCAATCTTGTATCTTCATAGTCCAGGAGTCCGGCTGAAGGTATAGTCCGGCTACCCGAACACCCCCTAATCCAGGACTCCATCAGTAGCCCCTGAACCAGGCTTCAATGACGACGAGTCCGGCGCGTAAATTGTCTTCGGCATTGCAAGGCGGGTTCCTCCTCCAAGTCCTTCATAGAAGATTGTAAACACCAAGAGTAGTGTCCGGCTCTGCAAAATAAGCTTCCACATATTGCCATAGAGAGAATAATATTAACACAAGTCAAATCTGCTGACGTATTCCGCAGTGCGTCAACACACTACAGCCAAGTCCTTTACTCAAATCGATTTCACTTTTCCACCTCAGCGTGTTTTGCGAGGCAGTCTCCTTGGCACGTCTTGTCAAAGCAGAGATCGTGTGTCCCCCTTTTACGGGATTCTCATCAATACAGACGTGGGTAACCCAATTGTGCCCGTTAGCATGTTTTCTCGATTAAAGGCGAGTCCCAAACGGTTATGGGGAGGGCTCCTGGTATTCAACCTCTTATAAAGAGACCAGGGCCTTACTCTTTTTCTCCAATCCCTAAACGAGTTCGCCCGTCACCTCGAGTTCCAACACCCTAGGCTCCAGATTCCGGGCGCCTCAGACCTTCGACAATGTCCGGTTCCGACCTTCAAGGCCGACGGATGCACTCCTCCGTCATGGAGGAGGACGTGCTAAAGTTGAGAGAGGCTAAGTTCTTGACCGCCGAAATTTCGCACAGGTTGCCTGCTCAAAGGCAGGCTATCCCCAGTCCCCAGCCCGGTGAGAGCGTAGTGTTCGTGTCTCACTTCCTTCGGGGGTTAGGCTTCCCGATGGATCCCTTTGTGAGGGGACTGCTGTTTTATTATGGACTGGAATTTCACGACTTAGCTCCGGAGTCCATCCTCCATATCTCCTCGTTTATCGTTGTATGCGAAGCGTTCCTCCGTGTTACCCCTCACTTCGGATTATGGCTCAAGACTTTCAAAGTGGAGCCGAAGATGAACAAGGGATGGCACGCAGAGTGCGGAGGCACTGTTATAAGCAAGAATGCTGATGCTCCATGGCCCGAGGGCTCTTTTCAAGAGGAGCTAGGCTTGTGGCAACGAGAGTGGTTTTATATCACCACTCCCCGGAGCACCAAGTGGGTGGCGCTTCCTGCCTTTCGCTCGGGTCCCCCACCACGGCTAGCATCATGGGTTAACAGAGGGTTAGATTGGGGTTTGCCCAAAGACGTGCCCTTGTTACAGGGCCACATTAAGGATCTCTTGGAAGGAGACCTCAGCCTGGTCAAGGTGACGCAGGTCATGCTGATTCGCTGAATATTGCCCGGCAAACGTCGCTCCCTTCGCCTGTGGGAGTTTAATCCAGAGGGACCGCGAGCTCTCCAGAATTTCATGGGCGCAACACCCGCGGAGATGTATAAACTGTTCTTCGGATCACAAGATATGTGTCCGGATTTAACCGAGGACGCAGGCCTAAGCTGCAATCGCTCGGATACTCAAGTAAGCAACCTTGTGCCCGGACCTTCTATCCGTATAGTTGTCATAAACTTGCCCCTAAAAGAGCCGTCCTTTTAAACATGAGTGGATAGCGAAGGCAAAGCTGATCAGGTGTCCGGCTCCCCTTCCTGAAACCAGGCCGGATCCCGTGCTGGTCAGGATGCTGGAAATAATGCCTTTGGAGGGGGAGGACAAGGAAGCTATGGCCTCCTCGAAGGAGGCTGCTCCGAAGGGAGGAACCGACAATTCCTCTCCTAAGGGGAAGAAGAGAGCCGCCTCTGACGACCCGGAAACCATGGCCTCGAAGCGGGGAAAAAATCCTCGTCAGAGGGTCCGACGCCGGGAAGTTCCTCGGCCAGACTACGCCCTCAAGGGGATCAGCCCTCCAGCGAGCCGTAAGTAGAGAAAGATTTTCCTTTTGAGGGATGAGGGAAATCCTTGATTTAGATCTGAGAAGATTAACCGAATTTTTACCTTGTAGCTCGGACCTCAGCCCTTCTCAGTAGAGCTCGTCTTCGGGGGATCTCCTTCCGGAGATGATGGAGAGCGGGCGCCTCCCCCTGCCGTGCCGCCTAGCGAGGCGGGCGACCCTGAGGTGTCGCCGCGGAGGGTTTCTCCGAATCCGGCAGGGGCGGAAGATAGCTATGTGGCCCCCGAGGTTCTCCGCGTCCGGCCTTTGAAAGAGGTCGTGGGACAAGTCCGGCACCGTCTGGTGCTCGGCCGGAGGAGCTAAAGATTCTGCTGGGGCGAGCTTCTATCTCGGAGGAGGACCGTGCATTGATGGGCACGGTTATTGAAAGGATCTCATCCACAGAGAGCGAATTGCATGAGGCCGTCAAAAGTTTACTGCCGGGTTTTGAGGTACATTAGATAATGTACGCTTTTGTCAGTTGCGCATGAATAAGATGCGCCCTGTGTAGATAGTAGCCCCTGAGACTCTGCGCGTCGTCAAGAAATGACGGCACACGGAGGATCATAATCCTAGGTCTAAGATGTCGCCTTTGAATGTAGGCGGCAGGGTGTCCGGAATCGAGCCGAACTGATGATTTTGCCGAACTAAAGCAGTAACTAGACGTGGCAGATGCCGACATCGTGCTTGTCAACAAGCGGCTAGATGAGGCTCAAGGTATGTAATTCCTCGGGCGGCATCAGGTAAGAAGAGTTTTATGCCAGTGTCTTATGATGTGTGTGCTTGACGCAGATGGTGCGGCTGCCGTGGAGAGTCTTAGGGCAGAACTTGCCCGAGCTAAAGAACAAGCCAGCGAAAGTGATGCGGCCACCAGGAAAGCCCTTGAAGAGCTGAGAGCCGAACAGGCTGCTCATTGCCGAAGCAAGGAAGAGATGGCCGAGATGGCCGAAAAGTTAAAAAGTGCTACAGACCGTTGCAAACTTCTTGAAAAAGAAGACCAGGCGAAACAGACGGACTTAGAGAAGGCCGTTGCCAATGCCAAGGACGCGCGCTCTGCGATGAGAGCTGCGAAGGAGGAGCTGCGTCAGGCCGAACAGATTGCGACTGGAAAGCCCTTTATGCTACGAAGGAAATTTTGCGATCCGAAGTTTTCTCCGTTGGACCGGATGTGGAGTGTGGAGGATACCTATCTGGATTTGGCAGCGAGTGCTGCTGATTCGACCGAACACTTTCGAGATCAGTGGAAAAGCTTTTCTGGTCCCAGTTTCACAATCCAGAGCGTCCACTAGCAGTGGACGATCGTTTGGCTCAATGGGCCAAACTAAATAGGTTGTCCGGACTCGCCATGAAGTACGTCATGGGTCATCTGTGGCCGGGGAGATCGGAGCCGAAGAGTTATTTCAGCTTGGTGCAGCAATTCCTTGACGCGGTGCCGCGTATTAATGCAATGAAGAGGTTAGCGTGCATAGAGGGCGCAAGGATGGCTCTTGCCTGTGTCAAGACATACTGGGCAGAGATGGAGACCACCGTTGTTGCGTCCCGAGATTCGGACAAAAGCCGAGTACCCTCCGAGCACTATTTTCAGGAAGTCCTTGAAGGCGCTCATGTAATAGAGACGCAATGGTCAAAAGATGCTATGTTATGATAGCATATGTAATTATAAAGTAATATTTTGATAAACTGTAGTGGCCTTTTTATACTTGTGCCTTCAAGTATTGGGAACACCTCCTGTGCGGCCGTTTTAAGATATATACAAAATATGAAAGATGGCAGTCATTGGCTTCAGCCCCCACGCACATAGTGCGGGGGTGCTCGCAAAAGACGCATTTTCACACTTAACCCAACGTCTTGGTCCTACAAAGGAGGTGATAGCGCAGCGGGCCAGGCAACCGGACTATAATGCTTTAACACTTTCACTTAGCCATAGGAGCTTGACAGTGAGACTATTTAGGTAGCCCCTTGGTGGCGACTGCGCTCGCCCGAGTTCGGGGCGCGTATGTGCCTGACCGGGAAGCGGCCCTTCGTTAAAGTGGAGGAATCCGATAGATTCTGATAGGTCATCGAGTGGCTGACCAGTCTCACGCTACATCATGACAGTCAGTTTTCGGCTTTCTCTACTGAGGTGCTCGCCCGGCCGAACCGGGGCACAATCGCAGTAGTTCTCCTAGTGCTACCTTAGCCGATAGAGCGGAACGTAAGGTAGCCGAACTCAGGAGCCAGGCAACCCAACATTTGACCAAAGACATGATTCGGAGCTGATGCATATAATGCCAAAACTCGCGACGCCGAACACTCCCTAAGGTGTTCGGTCTTTATGAGTGCCGGCGAAACAACACTCTTTATTAAAAAAGCCCCTAGTGTCTAGGTACGTGCAAAAATTCTGACGTGGCCACATGCCAAGACGCCAGCCTCCTCCTTTGGTTATATCAGAAAAAACCAGGGGATGTGTAGCAACAAGAGACAGTAAAAAAGGTTTACGCAGGGTCTTAATCTAAAAAGAATCCTTTAGGACGGGTCCCTACTGCACGTCCGTGCCTGTGTCTCCGTTGTGCCGTATCCTGGATGGGCGCCGCACGACGTTCATCTGTAAAAGAGAGGAACTGAGTTGAAAACGGGTCGTGCCGAAAAAGTTTGAAATAAACAAAGTATAAAGTAAAATATATAAGATTGAGTTTTATTGTCTCTTATTGTATATGCGTGGAGCCCCTAGTGCGGGGGTATATGGCCTCTAGGCCTACATCAATGATGATTTTGCACCGAACTCATCTATCCGCGTTCGTGGTCTTGAATGACCTATTTCGAAGTTTTTTGGCCGGTGAGGCCATTTTGCTGTGGGGCTGTCAAAGCGGCCGGACAGTCCTCCGCTTGGGGAGGTGCAGTTTAGTGCTTCCCCTTCAAAGAGATGATGCCTCGTGGACCGGGCATCTTAAGCGTGAGAGATGCATAATGCGGTATTGCGTTAAAGCGGGCGAAAGCTTCGTGTCCCAGTAGTGCTTGATAGAGACTTGAGAACGGGACGATATGGAAGGTCAGCTTTTCACGGCAGAAGTTATCGGCAGAGCCGAATATAACTTTGAGCCGGATAAAACCCATGCAATGGGTGTCCGGACCAGGTGTTACCCCTTGAAAGGAGGTTTTGCTGCGGCGGATTCTTGCTGGGTTTATCCCCATGTGATGGATTGTATCCTAATATATCAGGTTTAGTCCACTGCCACCGTCCATAAGGACATTTGAAAACCGGAGTCCGCCAATTATTGGATCGAGTATCAAGGCAGTCCAGCCTGCATTCTTGATATTTCTAGAATAATCTAGCTGATCGAAGATGATTGGTTTTGACAACCAGTGGCGGGACCCTTTGGGGATAGGCCGTGTGGTGCGTACCTTTATGGGCGCCGCACGTTTTGTTATGTGAAGTAAGTTCACTGTTTTTACTTCTTGTGGGAAGTTCTTTTGTTTCTTGGTGCTTTGCTTTTGGGGTTCGTCCTCGTCTTCGCTTGGTGTGTCGAGCCCCTTGTGTTCGGCATTGAGTCTGCCGGATTGTTTGAAAACCCAACAGTCTCTGTGGGTATGGTTAGCAGGCTTCCCGGGAGTACTGTGTATCTGACATATCTTGTCCAGGATTTTATTTAGGTTGGATGGATCGTCCCTGTTATCCTGTGGGGGCGATTTTGCCTGATTTTGTCGTGAGTCTTTGAATCCGGCATTGACTGTCGTGCTCTTCGGACTTTTGTCCTTGGTCCAACGACGGTCCTTGTTGCGTCGCGGTTTTCCATTTCCATCCCTAGTTTCGGATGTACTTGGGTCGCTGGGGCTGCACCTTGCCAACCAGCTGTCCTCCCCTGCACAAAAGCGGGTCATGAGGCTTGTTAGTGCAGCCATTGTTCTTGGCTTTTCTTGGCCGAGGTGTCTGGCGAGCCATTCGTCTCGGACGTTATGCCTGAAAGCTGCTAAGGCTTCGGCGTCCGGACAGTCAACTATCTGATTCTTTTTAGTGAGGAATCTATTCCAGAACTGCCGAGCTGATTCTCCGGGTTGTTGAGTTATGTGACTAAGATCGTCTGCATCCGGAGGGCGGACATAGGTCCCTTGAAAGTTTGCCTGGAAAGCATCCTCGAGCTCTTCCCAGCTTCTAATTGTGTTTTCGGGAAGGCTTTTAAGCCAATGCCGGGCTGGCCCTTTAAGCTTAAGGGGTAAATATTTTATGGCATGGAGATCATCTCCTCTAGCCATGTGTATGTGGAGGATATAATCCTCGATCCAGACTCCAGGGTCTGTTGTTCCATCATATGCCTCCATGTTTACGGGTTTGAATCCCTATGGAAATTCATAGTGCAGGACCTCATCGGTGAAACATAGGGGGTGTGCGGCGCCCCTGTATTTGGGTGTGCCGGATTCTGATGATGGCTTCATAGAGTTTCTTACGAGAGCTTGCTTTCTTGGCCCATAAATGGACCTAACTGGGCCATGATGCGAATCCTTAAGTGGGTCGCATGCCGATTTAGGTGCGGCGCCGCTTGCCGCTTTATGGGGTCGTCTATCCGACCGTGTGGCTTTCTCATTTTTTGAATGAGAGGGCTCTAGGGCCTCTTCGTCGAATTCAGGCAGTAGCTTTCTTCTCGGATAGCTTTTAGTGCAGCGACTGTCGCCGTATTTATCTGCGGTACTGATTACTTTGCTCCATCTAATCCGGAGTGCATCTTTCGCTGTTTTTAGCTTCCGCTTCTGCTTTTTTAGGCTGCGTGCAGTTGCAACGAGCCTCTCGTGGAGATTCTTCTGCTCCATAGGTTTATCCGGCGTGAGGTCGTCCGGAATGCCGTTTTTGCCGGAGGAGGGATGTTCGGTTTCTCTATCCATGTTGCCCTGTTCGGACGGTTGCTCTAAGGCCTGCTCGTCGTCTACCGGCTCGTCCTGCTCTATGGCTGGGTTTTTGTCGAGGCAGGGCTTGGGTCGGCGTTTACGCCGACATTTTGATTGCTTTTCGGGGGGTCGATCTCCCGTCCCATCCCCTTTTTCCTCGTTGTCGCTTCCTTTAGGGGTATGCACCATGTACACATCGTGAGATGAGGTGGCTGTCCAATGCCCTATGGGCGTTGGTTCGTCGGTATCTCCTGCATCATCATCCATGCTGTCGATGTCTCCGGAGTCGAAGTTGAGCACGTCGTTTAAATTGTCGATAGTGGCTACCAAGTGGGTGGTGGGTGGGCTTTGAATTTCTTCATCGTCCGTATTCCATCCTCGCTGACCGTAGTTCGGCCAGGGCTCTCCTGATAAGGAGAGAGACTTGAGAGAGTTCAGGATATCGCCAAAAGGCGAGTGCTGAAAGATGTCTGCAGCGGTGAACTCCATTATCGGTGCCCGATCGGATTCGATCAGCAGGGGCGCGGGGGGTTCGGAGTCCGGGGAGGAGTCCGGATCCTCGGAGTCACGGATCATGCAGAGTGCGGGGCTAGCGTTTGACTCGATCGCCTTTGAGATCGAAGCCCCCGAGGTGACGTCCAACCGCTCATCCTCGATTGGCGCAATAGGCTCCAAGTTAGGGGTCGGAACCGATGCGTGTGCGGCCTCCAGGACACTGTCCGGAGGCAGAGCCAGATCATGCCCCTCGAGATAGTGCGGCGCGCTTGGCCGTGGCTCGAACCCGTCGAAGATCAAGTCTCCGCGGATGTCAGTCGTGTAGTTTAAGCTTCCAAACCTGACTTGATGGCCAGGGGCATAGCTTTCGATCTGCTCCAGGTGGCCGAGCGAATTGGCCCGCAGAGCAAAGCCGCCGAAGACGAAGATCTGTCCGGGGAGAAAAGTCTCACCCTGGACCGCATCGTTGTTGATGATCAAAGGAGCCATCGGGCCTAAAGGCGACGACACAGAGGAACTCTCAATGAAAGCACCAATGTCGGTGTCAAAACCGGTGGATCTCGGGTAGGGGGTCCCAAACTGTGCGTCTAGGCTGGATGGTAACAGGAGGCAGGGAACACGATGTTTTACCCAGGTTCGGGCCCTCTTGATGGAGGTAAAACCCTATGTCCTGCTTGATTAATATTGATGATATGGGTAGTACAAGAGTAGATCTACCATGAGATCAAGGAGGCTAAACCCTAAAAGCTAGCCTATGGTATGATTGTTGTATATGGAGTTGATTGTCTATGGACTACAACCCTCCGGTTTATATAGACACCGGATAGGGTTAGGGTTACATAGAGTCAGTTACAATGGTAGGAGATCTTGAATATCCGCATCGCCAAGCTTGCCTTCCACGCCAAGGAAAGTCCCATTCGGACACGGGATGAAGTCTTCAATCTTGTATCTTCATAGTCCAGGAGTCCGGCTGAAGGTATAGTCCGGCTACCCGAACACCCCCTAATCCAGGACTCCCTCACTCGCCTTTTGGTGACATCCTGAATTCTCTCAAGTCTCTCTCTTTATCAGGAGAGCCCTGGCTGGATTACGGTCAGCAAGGATGGGATACAGACGATGAAGAAGTTCAAAGCCCACCCACCACCCACTTTGTAGCCACTGTCGACGATTTAACCAACATGCTTGACTTCGGCTCCGAAGACATCGACGGTATGGACGACGATGTAGGAGATGAACAGGAACCAGCACCTGTAGGGCGCTGGAAGGCCACCTCGTCATATGACATATATATGGTGGATACTCCAAAATATGGAGATGGCGATGGAATAGCGGGGGATGACACCTCCAAGAAACAGCCAAAGCGTCGGCGTCAGCGGCGCCGCTCTAAATCCTGCCAAAGCAAAAACGGTGATTCCGGCACGGGAGATAATACTACCCCGGATAGCGCCGAAGAACACCCACCCCAACAAGATTCGGCACAGGAAGATGGAGAAGCCAGCCCTCATGAGAGAGCGGCAGACCGAGAGGTCGAGGATGATAACTATATGCCTCCCTCCGAAGATGAGGCAAGCCTCGATGATGATGAATTCGTCATACCACCAAACCCCGCCGAACAAGAGCGTTTCAAACGCAGGCTTTTAGCCACGGCAAGCAGCCTCAAGAAAAAGCAGCAACAGCTTAGAGCTGACCAAGATTTGCTAGCTGACAGATGGACTGAAGACCTTGCGGCCGAAGAGTATGAACTCGAACGCCCCTCCAAGAATCACCCAAAGCGCAGGCCGCTACCCCGACCAGAGGAGGAAGCACCTACATCACCAGCGCACGACATGACAGATTGGCCACCTCGTGGCCGCGATAGAGAGGCCTCTCGGCCCTCCACCCAAGCCATGTCCCGACGCCGCTCAACTAAGGCACGGGAAAATGCGCCAGACCTACGAGATGTACTGGAGGATAAGGCAAGACAAACAAGATCGATCTACGGATCGCGCAGGCGCCCTACAGCACGTGACGATGATCTTCACTCCGGATACAACAAATCTGGCCGGGCCAAACACAACAGACATAGCTCTTCCGAGCTGCGTCGTGATATAGCCCAGTACAGAGGCGCTGCACACCCGCTATGCTTCACGGATGAGGTAATGGATCATAAAATCCCAGAGGGTTTCAAACCCGTAAACATCGAATCATACGATGGCACAACAGATCCGGCGGTATGGATCGAGGATTATCTCCTTCACATCCACATGGCACGCGGCGATGATGTACACGCCATCAAATACCTCCCGCTCAAACTTAAAGGACCGGCCCGGCATTGGCTTAACAGCTTGCTAGCAGACTCAATCGGTTCTTGGGAGGACCTGGAAGCCGCATTCCTCGACAACTTCCAGGGCACTTACGTGCGACCACCGAATGCCGACGACTTAAGCCACATAATTCAGCAGCCAGAGGAATCGGCCAGACAATTATGGACACGGTTCCTAACAAAGAAAAACCAGATAGTCGACTGTCCGGACGCAGAGGCCCTAGCAGCCTTCAAGCATAACATCCGCGACGAGTGGCTTACCCGGCACCTGGGACAGGAAAAGCCGAAATCTATGGCAGCCCTCACGACACTCATGACCCGCTTTTGCGCGGGAGAAGACAGCTGGCTAGCTCGCAGTAACAACTTATCAAAGAACCCTGGTAATTCGGATACCAAGGACAAAAGTGGCAGGACATGTCGGAATAAGAAAAAACGCCGCGTCAGCAGTGACAGCAATGAAGACACGGCAGTCAATGCCGGATTCAGAGGCTATAAATCCGGTCAGCGGAAAAAGCCATTCAAAAAGAATACTCAGGGCCCGTCCAGTTTGGACCGAATACTCGACCGCTTGTGCCAAATACATGGCACCCCCGAAAGGCCAGCCAAACACACTAACAGGGATTGTTGGGTGTTCAAGAAGGCAAGCAAGTTAAGAGCCGAAAACAAAGACAAGGGGCTGCACAGCGATGACGAGGAGGAGCCCAGGCCGCCGAACAACAATGGATAGAAGGGCTTTCCCCCACAAGTGCAGACGATGAACATGATATACGCAACCCACATTCCCAAGAGGGACCGGAAGCGTGCGCTATGGGACGTATACGCGATGGAGCCAGTCGCCCCAAAGTTCAACCCATGGTCCTCCTGCCCGATCACTTTTGATCGAAGGGACCATCCCACTAGCATCCGTCATGGCGGCTTCGCCACATTGGTTCTTGACCCAATCATCGACGGATTTCATCTCACAAGAGTCCTCATGGACGGCGGCAGTAGCCTGAACCTGCTTTACCAGGATACAGTGCGGAAAATGGGCATAGATCCCCAAGGATTAGGCCCACAAAAATGACCATTAAAGGCGTTATACCAGGTGTAGAAGCCAACTGTATAGGCTCAGTAACACTTGACGTGGTCTTCGGATCCCCAGACAATTTCCGAAGCGAAGAGTTAATCTTTGATATAGTCCCGTTTCGCAGTGGCTATCACGCCCTGCTCGGACGAACCGCATTCGCAAAGTTCAACGCGGTGCCGCACTACGCATATCTCAAGCTCAAGATGCCAGGCCCTCGAGGAGTAATCATGGTCAAGGGAAACACCGAACGCTCCCTCCGTATGGAGGAGCACACGGCGGCTCTCGCAGTGGAAGTACAAAGTAGCCTTGTTAGGCAATTCTCCAGTACGGCCGTTAAAAAGCCAAACACTGCCAAGCGCGCCCGGAGTAACCCACAGCAGGACCGCCTGGCACGCTCTGAGCAAGCGTAGCAATGCGGCCCCAACCCCAGCTCTCGCGACATAGCGAAACCAGTGCCTCGCGTACATAACTACGCCCTTGAAATACCATGGGCACAGGGGAAGGGGCACAATAACGGCACACCCAAAATACGGCTTAAAACGTACTAGGGGCTGCTAGATTCTTTTTTTTAATTTTTTCTTACTTTCAGGACTCCATACTTCGGACGACCTGTTCGGCAATTCGACTGCCGCACAAACGATGCAAGATCCAGGGAGGCAGACAAGCCATGCCGCATTATGGAACTCCCAGGTGGTCTCTGTTAGGAGCAGTATACCTGTTTTGAATACAATTCCGCGGCCTGCCCCTGGTTAGGACATGTTAAATAGTCCAATATTTTTTTTCTTATCGCACTATTTATATCATTCGGCTTTGATAAATAGCCTCTCTATAAACAATGCATAGCTTTTTGTCTATTTTTTGCATTATCCTCTTTTCACATATATGTTTATTAAATGACATGATTGCACCCGTACACCATGGTACGTCAAACACACCAGGGGCTTCAGTACCCCTCATTATGGTGTGATAAGTCCATACACTTTCACAAGTGCGGCACCCCGAACTTATAGCACTATATGCATCGGCTCTGAATCATGATTTGGGTCAATAGTTGGGTTTGCCCGGCTCCTATGTTTTGGTGCCTTACGTTCCGCTATATCGGCTAAGGTAGCACTAGGAGAACCACTGCGATTGTGCCCCAGTTCAGCTGGGTTAAGCACCTCAGTGGAGAAAGCTAAAACTAACTATCATGATGAGGCGAGAGACCGGTCGCTGTTCGAGAGGTTTTTTGAGTCCCTAAAGACTTATGCCGCTTCGAGCGAGGAGCTGGCTTTGTCCGGCCAAGGCGTGGATAGTGCCCCGAACTCGGTCTTCCAAACTAGGGGCTTTGCCGAAATTTAAAATTATAGAGTTCTATGGCTAAGTGAGAGTGTTCAAGCATTATAGTCTGATTGCCTGGTTCATTGTGCTGAGCGCCTCCCTCGAAGGACCCAATTATGGGAAAAAGAGCGCTCGGGTTTATCCCGAACACCCCAGCACTAGTGGCATGGGGGCAGAAGCCGATGACTGGCCATCTCTCAATTTTTTGATAAACGGCCGCACAGAAAGTAATATTTTAAATTCAATAAGCATTGCTTAGCGCATATGAACAAGTTTTCAGCGCATAGGATAAACACGAGCGAGTTCATTCAAAAATCACATCCTTGGTACATTCATCCGCCACAAGGCGGGCACCTGCAAGAACATCCTTGTACTAGTTATCGGGCTTGCGATGCTCCTTCCCCGGCGGCGGCCCGTCCTTCACAAGCTTCTCACCGTCCAGCTTACCCCAGTGCACCTTTGCACGGGCAAGGGCCCGACAGGCACCTTCGATGCAGACATAGCGCTTGATGACCTCGAGCCTCGGACAGGCCTCCACCAGCCGCCGCACCAGCCTGAAATTGGTCCCAGGCAGGGCCTCTCCGGGCCACAGCCGAACTATGAAGCCTTTCATGGCCTGCTCGGCCGCCTTGTGGAGCTCGACTAGCTGTTTCAGCTGGTCGCTCAAGGGCACAGGGTGTCCGGCCTCAGAATACTAAGACCAGAACACCTTCTCCGTCGAGCTGCCCTCTTCAGCTCGGTAGAATGTGGCGGCGTCGGATACGCTGCGGGGAAGATCTGCGAATGCCCCTGGAGAGCTCCGGATTCGGGTAAGTAACAAGTAGTTTACTTTTATATTTCTGCTTTGCATAAAGAATGCCTTACCCGCTGCTATCTTCCTCATCTCCTCCAACTCTTGGAGGGCCTTCTGGGCTTCGGCAAACTTGGCAGTCTCAAGGGCCGCCGCAAGCTCCGATGCTTGCGCCTTTGACTCAAGCTCCAAACTCTCATGTTTTTTCATGAGAGCCTGAAGCTCTTGCTGCACCTCGCCGACCTGAGCCCCAAGTCTGTCTCGCTCGGTGCGCTCCGTGGCCGTTTTCTTTTCGGCCTCAGGCAGCGCCTGCTTAAGGGTCGCCACCTCAGTCGTGGCCCCTACAATAAGCAGTACAATCCTGTTATTTTTTTTGCAATCACGCCTTTTTATAGGCACTTTTTATGTAAGGTATTTCTTACCTTCCTTCTCCTCGAGCCGCCGCTTGGCAAGGCCGAGCTCTTGCTCGGTCCGCTCGAGGTCCTGCTTCAGGACACCCACCTCCGCAGTCAGTGCGGCGGTGGATAGCAACGAAGCCTGCATACGCATATTGACTCTTTTTTGTTAGACTCCTGCGAAATTTAATAGATCCTCTATTCGGCTTTTCTTTCCGAACGCCAAACAGAGCATCAGGGGCTACTGTCTATGCGGTAATATTTTTACATATTTTTACTTACCTCGAAGCCTGTTAGAAGGCTAGCGCAAGCTTCAGTCAGTCCGCTCTTGGCAGACCGAACCTTCTGGATCACTGTACTCATAATAGTACGGTGCCCCTCGTCGATGGAGGCGCCGTGAAGCACCTCCAGCAGATTGTCCGGCACCTCCGGTTGGATGGAGGCTGCCGGCTCAGAAGGCTTGCTCCTCTTGGAAGGAGTTCGCCTACCGTGGTCCGGAACTGTGGAAGATTCCGGCGCGGCGTCCGACACAAAGCCAGACTTGGAGCCCTGGGGGGCCTTATCCCCTTCACTCCTGGAGTCCGGGAGGTTGCCTTGCGGCTCCTCCGGGACCACCTCCTCCTGCCCCGGAGCTTGTCGCGACGCCACTTCGGCGTCGTCTACAGTGCGGGGGGAGATAGCGGGCGGAACTGAGTTCACGTCCGATGAGTCCAGGGAGCCGCCCGACGATTCGTTGAATTCGGCCCGGGGCAGGCTGCATAATTATGTTCGACATTAGGGAAAGCTGTGCAACAAAGGAACATCATGAGTTACTCTGATATCTGAACTTACAATTTCGCCGGACGCTTGGCCCTGTTTGGCCACTCCTCTTCGCCCTCTTCGGCATCGGGGGAGTAGTCCGACGGAGGGGTCTTCCTTTTTCTAGACCCCTCGGCCTCCCCCGTTGGGGCGGCCTTCCTCTTCTCTCGTCCCTCCGCTGGCGGGGGGGGGGGAGAGTTTTCTTCTTCCTCCTCCTCGTTTTCACGGGAAGAGGGCGTCTTGGACTCGTCGGATGACGAGT
The DNA here is from genome assembly GCF_002162155.2 of Triticum dicoccoides. Classification (NCBI taxonomy): domain Eukaryota; kingdom Viridiplantae; phylum Streptophyta; class Magnoliopsida; order Poales; family Poaceae; genus Triticum; species Triticum dicoccoides. The sequence continues at coordinate 73,855,993 of NC_041384.1, read as the reverse complement.
CCGACACTACCACGTTACGGGCACTCTTTCGAATCCCCGTGGTCTTCTTCTTCTTGGCCTTCTTCTCCGGCACCACATAAGGCGCCGGAACCAGCAGCTTCACTAGTAGAGCTGGGGTTGGGTCTTCGGGCAGCGGAGCCGGACAGTTAATCGGTCCGGATATCGCCCACCAAGCCTGTCAAAGGTAAGGGAGTTTAGATCCTGCATAGAGTCAAACTATGAAAAAAGCTTAACATCCTGTAAAAGGTGAAGATAGCTTACCTCGCTAGCGTGACGCTGCGAGTTGTATCCGCGGTCCTCGGAAGCGGATGCGGGAGCCTCGGCGCCCTTGAATAGCACCTTCCAGGCATCTTCGTACGTTGTGTCGAAGAGCCTGCTAAGGGTTTGGTGCTGCGCCGGGTCGAACTCCCACAGATTAAAATCCCATTGTTGGCATGGGAGGATCCGGCGGACGAGCATAACCTGGATTACATTAACAAGCCGGATTGGCTTGTTCACCAGGGACTGGATGCATGTTTGCAATCCGGTCGCCTCTTTTTCGTCACCCCACGACAGGCCCGTCTCTTTCCAGGACATAAGCCGCGTGGGGGGTCCGGATCGGAACTCGGGGGTTGTGATCCATTTCGGATCGCGTGGCTCGGTGATGTAAAACCACCCGGATTGCCACCCCTTTAGGGTCTCCACAAAAGAGCCCTCGAACCATAGGACGTTGGCCATCTTGCCCGCCATGGCGCCTCTGCACTCCGCCTGGCTGCCGCGCACCACCTTGGGCTTGACGTTGAAGGTCTTGAGCCAGAGGCCGAAATGAGGGCGGACCCGGAGGAAAGCCTCGCACACGACGATAAACGCCGAGATGTTGAGGATGAAGTTCGGGGCCAGATCGTGGAAATCTAGGCCGTAGTAGAACATGAGCCCCCGGACAAATGGGTGGAGCGGAAAACCCAGTCCATGGAGGAAGTGGGGGGAGAAATACTACCCTCTCATGGGGCCTTGGGGTGGGAAGAAGCTGCCCCTTTTCGGGAAGCCGGTGCGCGATGTCCTTAGACAGGTATGCGGCCTTCCTTAGCTTCTTGACTTGGCCCTCCGTAGCAGAGGAGACCATCCACTTACCTCCCACTCCGGACATTGCTGGACAAGGTTGAGGTGGGAAGTGCGGGTTTGGGCGCTGGAGCTTGAGCGCGCAGGAGATGGATAGGCAAAGGAGGAAGAAGGCGTAGGTAAAAAGGTGGATCCTTATCCCCTTATATGGGCGAATGCGGTTGTGCGTCCCCACCAGCCTAGTAAAACTCGCTTGCCTCCCAAGCAGCGTGATAAATGGGGCAGTTGGGTTACCCACGTCCGTATTGATGAGAATCCCGTAAAAGGGGTACACGATCTCTGCTTTGACAAGACGTGCCAAGGAAACCGACTCGCAAAACTGGCTGAGGTGGAAAAGTAAAAACGATTCGAGTAAAGGACTTGGCCATATTGTGATGACGCACTGCGGAATACGTCGGCAGATTTGATTTGTGTTAATATTATTCTCTCTATGGCAATATGTGGAATCTTATTTTGCAGAGCCGGACACTACTCTTGGTGTTTACAATCTTCTATGAAGGACTTGGAGGAGGAACCCGCCTTGCAATGCCGAAGACAATCTGCGCGTCGGACTCGTCGTCATTGAAGCCTGGTTCAGGGGCTACTGAGGGAGTCCTGGATTAGGGGGTGTTCGGGTAGCCGGACTGTACCTTCAGCCGGACTCCAGGACTATGAAGATACAAGATTGAAGACTTCATCCCGTGTCCGGATGGGACTTTCCTTGGCGTGGAAGGCAAGCTTGGCGATGCGGATATTCAAGATCTCCTACCATTATAACCGACTCTGTGTAACCCTAACCCTATCCGGTGTCTATATAAACCGGAGGGTTGTAGTCCGTAGGACATCAACTCAATATATGACAATCATACCATAGGCTAGCTTCTAGGGTTTAGCCTCCTTGATCTCGTGGTAGATCTACTCTTGTACTATCCATATCATCAATATTAATCAAGCAGGAGTAGGGTATTACCTCCATCGAGAGGGCCTGAACCTGGGTAAAAACATCGTGTCCCTTGTCTCCTGTTACCATCCGGCCTTGACGCACAGTTCGGGACACCCTACCCAAGATCCGCCGGTTTTGACACCGACAGTCAACTTCAGGTTTTCTACAACCGGACATTAACAAATTCCCGTCTGCTCATAACCGCGGGCACGACTTTCGAAAGTTCAAATCCCTGCAGGGGTGTCCCAACTAATCCCATCACAAGCTCTCATGGTCAACGAAGGATATTCCTTCTCCCAAGACATTCCGATTAGACTCGGCATCCAGGTTACAAGACAGTTCGACAATGGTAAAACAAGTCCAACAACACCGCCCGAATGTGCCGACAAATCCCGATGGGAGCTGCTCATATCTCGTTCTCGGGGCACACTCAGATGAGCTCTCCATACAACTAAAAGCAAACCTCGAGTTTCCCCGAGGGGGCGCTGCACAGGGCTCTAGTTTGGACCAACACTCAGAGGAGCACTGGCCCGGGGGGGGGGGTAAAAGAATGATGACCCTTCGGAGCGCGACTCCCAAGGGAAAAGAAAAGGCTAGGTGGCGAATGGTAAAACCAATGTTGGGCATTGCTGGAGGAGTTTTATTCAAGGCGAACTTTCAAGGGGTTCCCATTATAACCCAACCGCGTAAGGAACGCAAAATCCGGGAACATAACACTGATATGACGGAAACTAGGGCGGCAAGAGTGGAACAAAACACCAGGCATAAGGCCGAGCCTTCCACCCTTTACCAGGTATATATATGCATTAATTAGATAAGAGATATTGTGATATCCCAACAAGTAAACATGTTCCAACAAGGAACAACATCTCCATGTTCCAACAAGGAACAAACTTCAATCTTCACCTGCAACTAACAACGCTATAAAAGGGGCTGAGCAAAGCGGTAACATAGCCAAAAAACGGTTTGCTAGGACAAGGTGGGTTAGAGGCTTGGCTTAACAATATGGGAGGCATGATAAGCAAGTGGTAGGTATCGCAGCATAGGCATAGCAAAAGAGCGAGCATCTAGCAAGCAAAGATAGAAGTGATTTCAAGGGTATGGTCATCTTGCCTGAAATCCCGCAAGGAAGAAGAACGAGTCCATGAAGAAGACCAACGGACGTAGTCGAACGGGTCCTCACAAACGCGACATTATCGTAACCAACCCGAAGAAGCAAACACCGGAAAGAAGCACACACCATAGTAAACAACCAACACATGAACATGGTATGATATGCGGGATGCGGTATGCGATGCATATGCATGATGTGCAAAGGAATGATTGAACCTGGCCTCAACTTGGAAATCCAAGAGTGCCATTGGAAAGGTGAGGTGATTTCGGTTGAAATCGATATAAAGATCGCCGGAATCGGATGCATGATTTGGAAATGGCAAGCAAAACAAATATGGCACCGGTCTGCGATAAACAGCAAGTAGCCATCTAAACGCATCAAGTTAAATATGCTACAGCAGTCAAACATGGCAACAAAATACATGGCAGGGATCCACTTATGATGCTTGACAAAATATAAACACTAATATATGGCTAATTCATCCATTAGCAGGTTTAAACAAGCATGGCAAAAGTGCAAATGCTAACAGGTTTCAGACTTAGTGAAATTAACACAAGTCTGGAATTTATCATCAGGAAGCACACTTTAGAGCATGAAAACTACAAGCTAAAGGAACTTAACATGGTAAGGCAAGGCATGGCATGAAGTTACTCAAAGCACTTAACAAAAGTCCTTAGTGACCTTGAGCCAAAAGGGATCAGAAAATACAATTGCAAGCATGTGAACATGGCAAAAACATAAACAGATTCAGACTTAGTGAAAAACTGGAGCATGCAAAACAGATTAACAAGTAGGCATGTTTACGAGCTCAATGCACTCACTACAAAGCATGGCATGACAAACTAATCATACACCCTTCAAGAAGACATGGCGAGAACAATAACATAGCATGCACGGATCAATAGCAACATCCTCGGCAAAATCGCTAAACATGTTAACAATCTACCAGGATCATCACTATATAGCAAAAGTAGAGCTCGATTGACTCAAGCTACGGTGCTCCATAAATGCAAACAAAGACGTGGATGGATAGAGCACCACAATGTTAACAAAACATCCTTACTGATCATCCTCAAAAGAGGCACGGATCACTAGGAAACAACATGAACATATGACATAACGACAAAAACAGGACAAGGACTTAGTGAAATTCTAAGTCCCTGAAATCAGCATTACCGATTACGCTACTTCGCAAGCTTGTGTTAGTCACCACAAATATCACAAAAATACATGGCAAGCACCACTGTAAATATGGCATGGCATATAACAAAACACATGTAGAGCTCTGGGTCATAGCATGCACACAATAATCATGGCAAAAATGACAAAATGCCATTTGCTGAAAAAATCTGACAAAATACTCACATAGCCCTCTTCCAACAACATTTCGGGCATCAAGATGAGCTCAAATGAAAATGATGCAATGAGATGAAATGATGTACTCGTCGAGACGAACATTTTGATATGCTACACGCACAAATCAGAGTTACGGATGCGGAGTTATGATGCGATGAAAATGCATAAAAATTACTGGGATAAAAGACTTAGGGATAAAAATTAGGTCAACCTCGTTTGACCGGATCTGGATCTGGGCGCGCAACCCGAGGTTCATCAGCGAGGCACTCGAGGTGGCCGGAGACGCTGCGAGGGAAGGTAGCCGGACTTGCGCCGGAGAGGAGGACTCGCCGGAGCGGGGTGGAGGAGTCGCGGGGCTCGCCGGAGTTGCACCGGGGCGGACCCGGCGACCCAGAGTGGCGGCGGAGCACCGGCGATGCACGGCGGCGGCGCGCAGGACGGCGGGGATGGGCAGCGCCAGCGGAGCTCGGCCGGCGATGGAGGCTCGAGAACTGCTTGGCGGAGCTGGCGCGATGGCCGCGCGGGTGCGGCGGCGAGAGGCTCCGGGCCCGGGCGGGCCTGCCTCGGGCTCATAGGGCCGCGGTGGTGCGGGGAGAGAGAGGGGGCGGGGCGTGGTGACGTGGTGGCGCGGGATAGGTGGAGGGAGGCGGCGGCGCTGAGGTGGCAGGTGCTGATAGGTCGGAGTGAGGTGGCGGCGGCGAGCGGATATGTCCAGTCGGCGCGGGAGGAAGTGTCCGGCGGCGCGGGGAGAAGTTTTTAGGGTTTGTCTGCGCGAGAATTTCGGAGGGAGGCACATTTATATAGGTAGAGGGAGCTAGGAGAGTCCAAATGAGGTGCGGTTTTTGGCCACGCGATCGTGATCGAACGACTGAGATGATGGAGAGGGTTTAGGTGGGTTTTGGGCCAAATTAGAAGGGTGTTGGGCTGTAACACGCACGAGGCCTTTTCGGTCCCTCGGTTAACCGTTGGAGTATCAAACGAAGTCCAAATGGCACGAAACTTGACAAGCGGTTTACCGGTAGTAAAGCAAGGCCGCATGACAAGTCTCGGTCCAATCCGAAAATGTATAACACCCACACACGAAAAGAGGTAGAAAGGGGCACCGGGTGACATAGGAGCGGCGGATTGCAAAACGGACAACGGGGAAAATGCTCGAATGCATGAGATGAACATGTATGCAAAAGAAATGCACATGATGACATGATATGCAATGCATGACACGCAAGCAATGACAAGGCAACAACAGCGAATAACTGGAGGACACCTGTCACATCGGTCTCGGGGCGTCACATGGTTTGATAACACGCATCGTTCTGGTAATTCAACACAGGGCAATGCAAACTACCCTGAAGGATTAGCGCAACCAACTATTTCTTGTCATCGATCTCTTAGGCAATGACCATAGCACGGACAACGGCATGGGAATCGATTTCTTGGGAGATGTCCGCTGGACTGACCGCGACATCAGAATCGATCTCTGGGGCGATGTCCACAGGATGGACGGCGGCATCGGAATCGATCTCCGGGGCGATGCCAATAGGACGGGCCACGGCATCGGAATCATCAAGGACGTCCACCGCACCTGCACAACCCTAACATATTAGCAAGCACATTACAAATAATCAAAAACCACAACTATGGTAATAAGCCATTATTTTTTACCTTGTGCAACTCCCCGGGGGATCTCATCCCTCTGGGGCCATCTCCTCCTCCTCGATGGGGGCCATCACCTTGCCAGGGGAATACTGCTTCTCAACGGCGAATATGTCCTCAAACTCGGTCTTGAGCCTCACATAGGTGGCAATCTGAGTTCCTGGGGTAGGCACGATGGGGCCCTTGCTGTTCTTCCAACTTCCTTTGAGGAGTTCGTCCGCCAACGTCCTCAACTCTTTGGCCAATGCTTGTTTCTTGGAGTTCTTCATCTCCATGGGTTGGCCCGCCAACATGGTCAACTTGTTGGTCGGTGCTCGCTTCCTAGAGATCGCTGTCTCCAGTGGGTTGTCCACCGGCAACTCTTTGCCTAGTGCTCCAGGATCCATCAATGAACTGCCAAACAAAAAGCAATCGAAAGGAAACCACAATCACAATGAAAACGGGAAAAGAATAGGATGTGAGAATCGGTCGGTGCTTCGCAAAAAGAAGATTCTTGGAATGAAAATATAGCAGCATAACTGATTCGCCCACCTTTCCTTCGTCAGTACAAAAGAAAAATGGCAGAAGTGAGTAGCCTGGAGTGAGGTTTTCTTCAAGAAAGGGAAGAAAGGGCTTGAATGAGCGTTCCAGTGAAATGATGGTTGCTTCGTCCAGTCCAACTTGGAGGCCACCTTACCACTGATGGTAAAGGTGTGGGTTTTGTGATATGACGGGTCATGATGGCCACACCGGGGTTACAAGTGAGTCTCGACTGTAGCACCTCGTTGTGATTTGGTGGATGGCACGCGGGCCCGGATGCTTTGAAATGTCCCGCATGTAGATAGAGCTGCCAGTCATATAGGAGTGCTCAATATTGTGCACCGCGACCAAGGCGGAGAGGAAAATGAGAGAACTACGCAATTAATGCATGAGTTTAATTAGGGTAGTTTTGTAAAGTATGAGATACATTCCTCCAGTCGCAAAATGCCTTGGTTCATGAGATTTCAGATTTGATCCCTATAAACCGGAAGGGAGGGAGTACTGCACACGGTGTAGTCTAGTCACTTGTTGAAATCTCTAGAAAGGCAAATACTCCTTTCCGGTTTACAAGGCTATACTACTCCCTCCGTCTAGGTGTGTAAGTCATCTTACGAAAACCAAATAGTCCCAAAAGACTTGGGCGCGGTGCATTAACTTCTACCTTGTTTCTTGTTTCTTGACATATAAACCAATAAGAGATGAGAGGTGTGCATGCTTTTAATGACTTGCAATCTAGTTCATTACATGCAATGCTATTAATTAGCAAACAAACATTGGTGACCCCAGGAGGAAACAGTGCTAAGCGCGTGGACCTATGCAGAATGAGTATCAACCAATGGATAATGGAGTTTAATTGTTAAACAATAGCAATTTTGTCTCATGCAAGAGCCTCGCTAGTACTCCAAGGAACCGCACCACGCGAGCGTTCGCAACTGCCACGTTAGGGTTGCGCTTGGCTCTTCGCCTCTTCGAAAAGACGAATAATAATGATGTTACTCCTACTTCTACAGTATCAAATCCACTCCTACATGTCCGTCCACCTCGTGCGGGAGGGGTAGCGAAAGCTTCAACTTACTGCTCCTGCCTTTGCGTCCATGACAGGTGGGCCCAACAGGTGGTTGGCCCTCCTGTCATGCAGCCAAAGGCAGGTGCAGTTAAGGCACTGGAGCTCAGTCCGCGAGGGAGAGGGCGTTGTAGTAATCAAATTTCTCGGTCTTGTACAAGTTGATGAAGATAGGGGTTGCTTGCTTGCTAGGGTTGCTCACTACGTATATATAGGCCGGAGCCTCCGCGCTTGCTTGCTAGGGTTGCTCTATTCACAAACTCTCATCCTCTCCAGATTTAAACAAGATAGGGGTAGTAATATTGTCTTTCCCCCTTCAAAAAACATTGGCTTTCTATCCTCACTGCTGGTTACAGATCTGGACGTATCCCCCTCCGCCGGTGAAGGGGAGGAGGGGCAGCGTTTAGGCCATCGTCGACAGCGAGGGAGGAGACCCACTGCCGGCGCGCCGTTATCTCCGGCTGAGCACCGGCGCGGGAGGTCCTCCGATCCCTTCGTCGTTGCCTGTGGGCGGATCCGGCCTCCCGCCGCCCACCTATCCACATCCTGACGACCTTCAGGTATATCTTTGTTCGAAACCGCCTTAGCTCTACTTCCCCAGCTCGCTACGTCGCTGCATGTGCATCATTTTCTACCTCTCAGCCCCTCTCAATCAGATGGTCCAACGTCACATATTTTTTTCTTCTATTGTTAGAGGTAAAGCTACTTCATGGAGTCGAATCTTGTACTCCCTCCGTCCGAAAATACTTGTCATTGAAATGGATGTATCTAGATGTATTTTAGTTCTAGACACATCCATTTTGATGACAAGTAATTCCGGACGGAGGGGGTACTTGGTTCAAACAAGAAATGAAGTGGGGTGGGGGAATTTAGTATGTACATCGGACTTGGTACAAACAGGAAGGAAAGGGGGTGAAAGTAGTACAGACTGGTCATCCAACCGGTCTCTTGGTCGAAAAGGGAAATATAGGGGTAACGCTATACACAGTGGTATGACCAGGACTAGATTTGCTATCCACACATAGGAGTAGGTGGCTAGAGTGAACAAAAATGGGACCAACCCAGATATGTTTCTTGGATGTTTGTTTCTCGGGGCAACAAACTATGAATCACCACTTTATGCCCCTGTTTACGTACATGGTGCTAGACTGCTGGTGCACCCACTGTTATAAGCCATGACAAGTTCAGCCAAATGTTTTTGCCTGTAATTGTTTGAGACTCTGACTATTTTCTCTGTGCCTTTTTGTGCAAACAGGGATATCCAATTCACCTGGTTGCTGTTGTGACCTTTTGGTGCACTGCACAAAACTCTTCTTAAAAGAAGTGACCTTTATGCTGTTTAGCTGGAATGTCAGAATGGAATAGTTGGTTCATTTTGGTGGAACTGCACAAAGGGAGATCTGTGTTCCAATCCTCATCATCCATATTGGCGCCCTAACCTTCCTTTAGGTAAGAATGATATTTAATGCATGTGCTCATCTCTATTTTCTGACTGCCATGAGAAAATAATGATGTTTTTTACTAGTACACTTGTACTCCCTCACTGACAAAACCAATTCTGAATTAGAAGGCCAATCATGTACTTGGTTTCACTAACTGGTGAGGAGAAAGAGAAACAGAGCATGAAGAGGAAGAAGAAGAAGAAGAATAAACAGTGACAAGGCGATCTTGCTGAAGTCAGAGGCCTCAGTTGAGGCCATTCAAGGGCTCCGGCAATGACTACCTTACATGTGAGACGATCCTCCAGGGAGCCCTTCCACTTATGTTGTCTCACTTAATTAATTAGGAGTACTTAAGTACCACTAATTTATTACTGCCTAATTTTCCTGTTGGAGTTAAACAAATCTTTAGTAGGACCCTATGCTGAATCATGTACGTGTGTATGTTTGTCTATGGAGGTGAATCATGTGGTGGAGCAGGGAGGGAATATTATTAGTGTCATGACATAATAGTGCTATTGTTTTGCATGTCAATTTACTGCCATTGGTTCAATGAGGCAATGTTTTGCGTATTGTCCATCATGAATTTGATGGTACTCGTTGATTAATATGCTAATGTCTTCCTATCCTTTCTCACTAAGCTAATGAAGGTTTCACCTTGTTCCTACTTGTGCAAACAGGGATCATGTTGTGCCAATCATACATTAAATGGAACTACACAAGACAATACAAAGAACTGTATCCCACCCAGTGCTTTAACTCTGCTGGAAGTTCTTGATAATCTTTCGATATAATCTCAGCACTGGTAAACAAGAGTGATTTCAACCATACATTTGAAGTGCACAAAAATATATACTATTGTGTGATTCCAGTGAGTGCTTTATCATCTCTTATGGGACTACATGAATAAGCTTTTTTCTCAGGCTGGTACGGGCCTAAGGCCATCATCCATATTAGTTTGCTGTCATCTCTATTTGTATCATGCTACTGTCATGAGAAACTCCTTTATCTTTGCACGTTAAAGTTTTGCAACCTATGATAAATGGCAATGCTTTGAGTGCTGAGTTGAGCTAATTGGCACTGATTAAATAAACTAATACCTCTCTTTAAGCAAGACTACTATGTTGCTAACTTTACCCATTAAGATAATGAGGGTGCTTCTATTTGTTAGTGTATGTTTCATAAACTAGTCCCACTATTACAGTAATCTCACTCTCTCAATATATGTGCCAACAGGGATGCTCGATTTTGGTGGAACTGCACAAAAACTTTGGGTGCTTCATTGCCTCGATAGCTTCCGTCCTTTCGTGTCAGTCGCTAAACTCCGCATGCTTTCTTCCTTTGCTGTCAGTCGCTTGGCTTATCTCGGCTTCCAGTCAAAGGAAATAGTAATTGATATGCTACCTCACACAGGTTGGTACTGGTCTTTATCCTGATTATTGTGCCTGTCATATGTGTTGGTAATTTGGTATTGTGCTACTGTTTGCCGATTTCATAAAGGAGTAATTTGGAGCCTGAACTCGCGGGCAAATCATTACATCGGGTGATTTCAGTAGAACTGCACAAAATGATCAGATGGACAGGTACTTATGCTGCTGCTATGTACTCCAAAGTTCACTCAGGCAAGCATCGATGTTTACAAGAAGTGCCTATATTCATTCGAGTATCAACCGACATCAACCAATTGTCAAACTCCAAGTGTTAGGAGAGTGAACGCCAAAAATATTGCTTGGTGCATAGCCCAGAAAAACGCAGTCCAGTCTTTAGTCCCAACTTGTGCCTTTTGGTTATCGGCACATTTGGTAGCAAACTTTATGGCATGGAGTCTAAAGATTCCAGACAAGTTGGTTGACGCGTATATTCATCTGGCACTTAATCAGTCTGCACGCCAAGGATGCTCCATTTTAGTTGAACTGCACAAAAAATTTGGGTGGTTCATTTTCTCAACCGCCTCCTTTCTCGTCTTCAATGTAGAATTTTGGCGAGATACATGACCAAGATGACCCAGTAAACTGGTTAGATGAAAGTAGTGGCCAAGTTGCTCAAACCTCCCTCGGCACGAGGCCACTATTTGAGGATAAACCTACAAGCAAAGTTCAGATTGTCTGTGCTGCCTCTTATGTACTCAAAAGTTTACTTGTACAAGAACTAATTTTTGCAAGAAGTACCTCCGATTGAACACCATTTACTAGTCTGTACCCTAGGTAATTAAAGTTCGTCCATGGATCATATTGGCTGTGATCTCAATCATTTGGATGCATAAACATACTGAACATGTGTATATCTGAATCTTTTTGTAAATTATGTATGAATATTGTCGTGTGATCTATCAATCATTTGGATGCATAGATATGCTGAGCTTGTGTATATATGAATCTTTTGAGTTGTTGATTGTGAATGTTGGCTATGGATATGAACTTGTCATGTGAACCTGAGTTTGATATGAATGTTTACCTTTTCTGTTGTATTTGTGTGTGAACTTGTTAGTATGCCTACTGTGGGGTATAAAACGCAGGTCTCTTATAAAAGTAATGTTGTGTCCAATTTATGTTTTCCCTTCTAACCACATTATATATATTTATATTATTACTATTATCGTATATTTTATAGAGACTTATATATACATTATAAAAACATCCCAACTTATAAAAGTAAATGTTTAATGAAAGTTGGCAAGGAAAATCCTGGTTGTTTTTTACTCACAGGCAAGGAAAATCCTGGTGATTGCGTACAAAATCTTGCGAAGATTTTAAGGACCGATTTAATAATAACACGCTCATTATTATTTTGAGCAATAACTCGCTAATTTCTTAATTATATATATATATATATATAATGTGCCTCTCCGGTTTATTCTTTGATATTAATTGCTCCTTCTAACATAACATTATACTCCCTCCATCCGAAAATACTTGTCATCAAAATGGACAAAAAGGGATGTATCTAAAACTAAAATACATCTAGATACATCCCTTTTATCCATTTTGATGACAAGTATTTCCGGACGGAGGGATTATATATAACGAGCCCACCTAATACGTGTATTTCAAGGAAGTGCAAATGGGCTGGGATTTCTTAGAAAATATAAATGGGCCTGATTGATGCGAAATTATTTGTTCACCCAGCCCAGCAAATGGACCGTACATTCTAGAAAACATGGGTTAAATATATGCCACATTTTTGCAGGCTGACATGTGGGCCAATAGGTCGAAGCCTACGCGGGGCATTGTCAACTTGGTCAACAAATGATTGTGTCATGCACAGCCATTGGATTTATATCCAACGGCCGACATGCACCTTCAATCTCTCATCTTCTTCCTCCAGCATCGCCGGGACCGCCTGGTCCGGCCTCCGGCGGCTAGCGGCTCTGCTTAGCATGCATCGCTGCGAAGCACTACGCCACCGCCGGCCAGGCTATCCCTCCACCCCTCGACACCTCTTGTTATTCTCCACAGACTATAGCCCCACGCCGCAACAGAACCAGTTATAACCCTTCTCCTCCTCTCAATCTGCGACTCCACTGCCGCGTTTTCCCATCTCCGAGTCGTTCCCGTCTGGGGCCTCGCCATCGTCCACTGCCTCGCTGCGTTCGGTGCGGCGTGGTCAACAAACGAGAGTCATCGGAAGAGGACTTTACGTGGAGAGCCTGACGACTGGGACCCACGAGGTCCATGGTCGCACACAAGGAAAGTTCCTCCTTATTAAGCTCAAAAAAATGTTTCCTCCACCTGACAGATGGGACCCACCAGCTGTATCTTCGCACGGAAGGAAGTGCCTCCTTGTTTTGCAAAAAAAATATTCATCCCGTTGACAGCTGGGACCCGTTAGATTTGGTGACTGACTTGTGGGCCTACTAAGCGGACGTGTATGCACGGCTTTGTCAACTTAATCAACAAATGATTCTAGCAGCTGGACCGTTGGATGTTAATCCAACAGCCGTGCTCCTTCAACCTCTGTTCTTGCCCCTGTCTCCCGTGGGCAGCACCGCGGCTGTGCTGCCGCGCACCCGAACCAGTGAAGTTTCCCACTCCTCTCCATCTACGACTCCACTGCAGCTTAATAAATAGTAACGTCTTTGATTTTAGCCCGGTTTTCCGTAGATTAACCATGCAATTCCCTTCTTATTAATTAATCGACGAGGCAATTCTTTTGCCTCCGTTTCAGAAAAAATAGTAACGTCTAACTGAGCCAGTTAGTTAGAAGCGTACACTTGGTGTAGTAGGATCTTTATTTAGTTTGATGCATACACTTGTTCTTTTTTGGTAGCCCTTTTGTAATGATGGCTGATGTTTGGTTTGGAAGAGAGAGCTTCATCTTCACTCTTCTGGCCTGCTTACTGCTTCTATTGCACCCCCAGCCCTGGTTGCTGCTGCTACTGCTGTTTTCAATGTACAATCAGTAGTATATTTCATTTGTTGGTTGAATAAATGTGTTGTTAGAATGACAAACACAATGTTTTGGAAGTCGTTGCACGGTTCGATCCTTTAGTGCCCCGTACCATACGTAGCACATACTATTTATCGTACGGAACACATTTTTTTTAAACTTGGAACACATTTTCCACTTGTTGATAATATGCAGCCCACTGATGAAGGCCCAATAGAGAAGCCCATAATTAACTGGAAGGGAGGCTCTCACATGAATCCGGCCCAAGTCATGCTCATGGTCCCCTAAACATAAATAAATAAATAAATAAATAAATAAATAAAGCTAAATGCTCATGCACTAGTTCTTTGGGAAAATAGGTAGCCCAGTATTTCTTTTTGAAGAATACCCAAGCTAGGCCTATTTTTTTTCTCTGAATTACTGGGCTGCAAATCTTTCAAGACGAGGAGGGATCCATTCTGGCCTGGCTTAAGAGTATGGTCAATGTCTGTTAAAAGTAATATCAAATGGGGTTGAAAATTCCAAAAAATTTATAGCAAATGGGATATAAGTTTCTTTTTTTGTTTTTGTTCTTCACTGATATCTTATACGTATTTCATTGGATTTAACATGACATAAAACTAATTTATTTTTAAATTTGTTTTAGTATGGCTATTAATTTTTGGATTAAGAATATTTTGTTCCCTAGCAAAATTTGCGAATTTTAAAAATTTCCCACATATTTAGTTAATTTTTTGACCCTGGTACTGACCAGAAAATGGCCAGCAATTCTAAAAATGGAAAATGGGCTGCAATAAATTCCATATGAATTAGAAAATGAGTAAAAATTATAAAAATAATAGCAAATGGGCTGTACACGCCACAGATTTCGAGGCTGACTTGTTTACGCAAGGCTTTGTCAGTGAACACACGATTCTAGCAGCAGTTAGTGTTGGATGTCCATCCAACGGCCGACGTGCTTCTTCAATCTCTGATCTTCCTGCTCCAGCCGACTAAACTAGCGCCGACGGGACTGCCTGCTCCCTCCTCTTGTGGCCCGCTGTGATGCCGCGCAGGCTTCCCCGCCCCACCCTACTCCCTCCGCTGGCCTGGCCGCACGCAATCAACTGCCTCCTTATTACATGAAAAAATGATTCCTCCCACTAATATCTGGGGCGCACCGGTTGGGAGGCTGACCTGTGGGCCTACTGAGTTGATGCGTACACAGGGCTTGTCAACTTAGTCAACAAACGATTCTAGCAGCAGTAACCGTTGGATTTGAATCGAACGGTCCTGCTGCTTCTTCAATCGCTGCTCTTCTTGCACCAGCCGCCCAAACCAGCGCCGGGGAGACCGCCTGCTCCTGCCTCCAGTGGCCGGCTGTGCTGCCGATGAGGCCTCATCACCCCCTACTACTCCCACCGCTAGCCAGGCCCTGCGGCGACGGTAGCCTCACACCGCAGCCGAACCAGTGAAGCCTCGTACTCCTCTTTGCATGGGCATCCACTGTCGCGTCTTCCCTGGCTCCGCGTCGACCCCTTCCTAGGCCTCCCCATCGTCTACCGCCTTGGTGCTCTCGGCGCGGCGTGGTCAACGACATTCCATCGGAAGAGTACTATACGTGGAGAGGCTGACAGCTGGGTCCACGGTCATAGCCCATTTTTTGTGATTTGCCAAGTAAGTCGCTTTGTCAGGCCTGTTGGGCTACAAATCTTTCAAGACGAGGAGAGCTTTCATTCGGCTGGCCGAGAAAATGGCCCATCAGTGATGAGAAATGGGCTGTACATTTTTAAAACACATCAAACCGGCAATTCGTTTCAAATATCTTTTTTTCATTTCGAGATTTGAAATTACATTAATTTTTACGCACGGAGAATTTGTTGGATTTTATATTGATGTACATTTATTTTTAAAATCAGTTTGAATGTGAGTCGAAATTTCAGGATTAAAAACAGTTCGGACCGCATCGAAATATGCAAAATTTCGTATAATTTTTTAACCGTGGCCACAATGTGGGCTGTAATGCTAACAAAAAGAATATGGGCTCCAAAAAAACCTTAATAATTAGCAAATGGGCTGTAAATTATTAGAAATAATGGCAGATGGGCTGTATGCTGTTTTCCACAGATTTGAGGCTTTCCTAAAAAAAGGTTGACGCACAAGTAGTGACTGTTGGATGGCCATCCAACGGCCGTTGTGCTTCTTCAATCTCTGCTCTTCCTGCTCCAGCCGCTCAAACAGGCACCGGCGGGACTGCCTGCTCCCTCCTCCCCGCGGCCGTCTCTGCTGCCGCGCAGGCCTCACCGCCCCACCGTACTCCCATCACTTGCCTAGCCATCCCTCTACTCACCCACACCTGCTGTTATTCTTCGGCGACGGCAGACGAACCAGTAAACCCTCATACAGTCGTACTCCCCTCCGTGTGGGAAACAACTGTTGAGTCTTCCCTGCCTCCGTGTCATTCCCTTCCCCGGCCTCGCCGTCGTCCACCGCCCTGGTGCTCTTGGCGCGGCCTGGTCAACATGGTCAACGACCGACATGCATCTGAAGTGGACTTTACGTGGAGAGGCCGACAGCTGGGTCCATGGCCACACACAAGGAAATGCCTCCTTATTACGCGCAAAATAATGATTCCTCCACCAGACATCAGGGACCCACTAAAAGGGCCTCTGTATTTCGCGAAAAAAATGTTACCGCCGCTGACAGCTCGGACCCACCAGCTATATCTTTGCACGCAAGGAAGTGCCTTCTTATTACGCACAAAAAAATGAATACTCCCCCTGTTAGCTGGGACCCAGTATAGTGGCAGGCTGACTTGTGGGCCTACTAAGTTGACGGGGACGGAAGGCTTTGTCAACTTAGTCAATATGCATGATTCTAGCTCCAGTGACCGTATGATGTCCATCCAACGGCCGTAGTGCTTCTTCAACCTCTGGTCTTCTTGCTCCAGCCGCCCAAACCAGCGCCGGTCGTGCCTCATGCTCCTGCCTCCCGTGGCCGGCTGTGATGCGGCGGAGGCCTCACCGCCCCCTACTACTCCCACCGCTGGCCAGGCCATCCCTCCACTCACCCACACCCCCTGTTATTCTGCGGCGACGGCAGCCTCACACCGCAGCAAACCAGTGAACCCTCGTACTCCTATACGTGTGGGCATCCACTGCCGCCTCTTCCCCGGCTCCGCGCCGTCCCCTTCCTAGGCCTCGCCGTCGTCCACCGCCCTGGTGCTCTCGGCGCGGCGTGGTCAACATGGTCAAGGAACGGCTTCCATCGGACGTGGACTATACGTGGAGAGGCCGACAGCTGGGTCCACGGCCGCAGCAAGGAAGTGCCTCCTTATTATGTGCAAAATAATTATTCCTCCACCTGACAGCGGGGACCCACCGGACGGGCCACCGTATTTTGCCCCCCGACTGCTGGGACCCACCAGCTACATCTTCGCATGCAAGGAAGTGCCTGACAGTCGGGACCCACCTGGTCGAAGCGTACGTAGCGTTGCCATTCTGGTAGCGAACGTGTACGTACATATATATTGGTGGATGTAGAGGCGCGCACGTGTCGTAGTAGAGGCGGCCAGGGTGCATGAAAGAAAATACGGCCACGTATGTGTACATACGGGCGGGGTCTCGAACGCCTACTCACACATACGTACGGCCAGGGCTCATGTACATGGCTGGGTCGAAATGGAGAAACAGCGTCGTCGTCGTGTTCATGGGGAGGCAACAGAATGTGTCGTGTTCATGGGGAGGGCTTGGACGGAACAGACTATGGAAACGAGGCCTGGCATACCGCAAAACGGAGGAAACGGCCTTGTGTTTGACCGGCCACGTTCGAAGCGGGATCCTGTTCATCGGGAGGGGTCCGGCGTACCGCAAAACGGAAGAAACAGACCTCCTACGGTCGAAACGGGGGTCCTGTTGATCGGGAGGGGTGTGGCCGCAAAACGGACGAAACGAACTTGTGTTGGAGCGCTACGGTCGAAACGCGGGTCCTGTTCATTGGGAGGGGTGCGGCGTACCGCAAAATGGGACTCCACGGGATACTGTTCATCTCAACCGTCGACCCCCTCCAGCCTCCACGAGCTACTGTTCATCCACCGTCGACCTCCTCCAGCCTCGACCTACGACTGTTCATCCACGGGCTCCTGTTCATCCAGCCTCCATCGCGCACTACTCCACCGGCTACTGTTCAACCAGCCCTCTCCACGGGCTCCTGTTCAACCACCCCTCCATGGGCTACTGTTCATCCTGCCCTCCACCGTCTACTGTTCATCCTGCCCTCCATGGGGTGGTCCTGTTCATCCAGCCCTCCACAGGGTCCTGTTCATCCAGCCCCAACCGGCTCGATCGATCGGGGTCTTGTTCATCCAGAGGCAACACCACGGGGTCCTGTTCATCCACCCCCACCGGGAACTGTTCATCCAAACCCCCCCGCAACGCTCACTGTTCATCCAGAGGCAGCATCGATCGCTCGATCGGGTTCAGTTAACAACCATTGATCGATCGCTCGGGTTCAGTAACGCGTAGCCTGTAGTGCAATCGCTTGGGTTCAGTTAGAGCCCAACGCCTCGCTCGGGTTCAGTTAGAGCCAACGCCTCGCACACACGCGCGTACGTGTACGAGAGAAGCGCGCATCGCTCGGCCCCCAACCTCCCACCGTAACCGGGAACTCCCAGAAATTTTCCTCGCCCTCGATTCTACCACAATTTTTTCCGTCATGGACGGCCCAAAGAATGTCATGCAGCTGCATATCCGGCCCGCCCAGGACAAAAAGCCCATTTTCTATCATGATTTTTTGTCATAGAAGCAGGAGCCCACCACATCTATGATGATACCGGGTTTTGTCACAATTATCGTCATAGAAGTGTCATATGTATGACAGAAAACATTTTCGTTCGGCCCAAAATGTCATGGATGTGTCTTTTTTTTGTAGTGTCTTCTTCAGCAGTGAGCAAAGTCAAACTCTTCCAGGACCTTCGACAGGTTTCATGTGTAACAAAGGCATTCTTGGTGGCAAGATTGCGAATGCAATTGACGTCCACCAAGAGGCTTTGCATCTGACGCTTAAGTCAGTCATGATGCTTATCTTGTTTCTGATGTAGAGTGACGAGAAGCTCTCGGTCGTTGAGAACACGAGATCTCTTCCGAGGCCTTTGGGCAGTGGTGCTTTCAGTGGCTTCAGTTTGGGCGTGAGGGGCACGTGTGTTGCCAGCCAAGGGATAAACATGAGAGACTACCTGAACTCCTTCAATGGGCTGGGTGAAGCTTTGAGGATCAACATTGTGAAGATAAATTGGATCCTTTGCAGGCTCTGGGTAAATAGCTTCAACAGACAGATCAACCTCTAGCAAGAATACAAGATGATTGCGCACAGACGGTTGATAGTTGAAGGCAGAGTGAAGCTTGATAAGACACATTACCCATGGAGCATAGAACTTCAGACCAAAGATGTCAGAGCCAGATGCAGCCAACTGCCTAATGAAGAAGTCTTGAGCATTGAAGCTTATGCCATTGAACATATAGAAAACCAAGGTCTTCATTGCTCCTTCAAGCTTCGCTGTAGATGAATGTCCTTTGACAGACCATAGAGTCTTTCTGATGATATGGTAAATGGTGCGAGGTAGATACTCTAGGTCTTCAACAAAGAATTCGGTTGGGTATTCAGCGTCGCGTGGCAAAGGCTTCATCATTCTCAGCATTTGACTCATGTTGGGTTCTGGCTTCTGGAAAATGCTCTCCAAAGCATTCTGGTGTTGTTGACAACCTGGTTCATAATATTCGCCAGGAGTGGGTAGGGCTGTAAGATCAATGATGTCTTGGGATTTAGCTTCATGATGAACATCTCCTGTCATCCACTCAAGGATCCAAGTCTTCGGATCCCTGTTGTATCCATGAATGTGGAGGGTAGCATAGAATTGAAGCAGAAGTTCTTCATTCCAGTGTTCCTTGGCAGTCACAAAGTTGAGCAGACCCGCATCACGAAAGCAGTCAAGGGCTTCCTCAAGGCATGGCAGTCCAGTAATGGCCTCACAATCAAGATGCATATGAGGGAAGATGCATCCCTGATTGTACAAGATGCATGAATAATAGCTTCGCTGCTGATAACTCCAGAATCGGTCCGAAGAGATTCTTGGCCTTGTGTAGGGGTTCTTGTCACTGTCGAAGAATGTTTTGTGTGCCTTGAATCCATTCAGATTAAATGATCCTGGTGAAGTTGCAGTACCTGGAAACCGTGGTAGCCTTGGCTTTGGCTTCTAGACCCGAGGCCTGTGCTTCACATGATAGGCAAACTGAGGTCCGGGTGCACGCGGAGGAACCAGGATTGGCCAGTGGACGGTAACAGGCTGTCCACGATCATATGCTTGCTCGATGGTGTGTGGCCTTGGAGGAGGTACAGAAGCAGAGGCATTGGCTTCAGGCAGCAGATTTGCTTCGGGTGCTGCATTGGCTTCAGGTGCATTCACTTCTGGCACCACATTAGCTTCAGGCGCCACATTAGCTTCAGCCATGACAACGTCATTGGCTTCAGGGTTGATGTTGGTGGCCGCCTCAGTATTGGTAACCTCTACTTCAGGAGCTGGAGGGTCGGACACGTTCTCCTCGAGAACAACTTCATGGTTGGACGGGGGTGTACCAACACGTTCTTCTTCTCTTGGTTCGTCTTCATGGTCATCGGCTGATGCAGCCGGAATATCTTCAGCCGTTTTGGCTTCAGATTTAGGGATGTTCACAGTAGGAGAGGCTTCAGGAAAGACTTTGCATGAAATGGATTGGCGCTCTTCTCCTTCTGGAACACTTGACAATGTGACTTGTGGCCTTGGTCCTTTGCGAAGCCTGCGAAATGCTGGCGACGCCTGTGGAGATGGAGTTGGTTGGGCCTCAAAGTCTTCACTGTCAATCACCGGAGTGGTGACTTGTGGTGTGGGAGTGACTGGTGTTTCTTCATCACGAGGGGATTCTTGATGGTGATCAGCCCATGAGTCATCATGAGCACTTGGCATCAATGGACGACCAATGCTGATGAGTTTTCTGTTCGTGAGAACAGACGATGATACCAAATTGTGCTCGATCTGTGGAAGGACTTCATCATCTTCAACATTGTCGTGAGGACCAATGTCTTCAGCTGTGGTGGGGTCAATAGCTGGATTCTCTTCAGCTTCAGGAGCCTCTGTGGAAGAAGGTTCATGAACTACCAAACGACGTTCTCGATGTGCAGAGGAAGGACGAGCAACAGAAATTGGCTCGACAACAAGGGGCTTTGTGGAAGCAGCCCGGTCTCTCTTCTTTGCTTTTATTTTCTTGGTTGGGGGAGCATCATCAGTGGTGGCTTTGGTCTTGTGCTTTCTGGTTTCGGCTTCACCTGCTCTAGTTTTCTTGAATTCTGAAGCCACTATGGGGACCTTAGGGTTCGAGCCTGTCGTACTGGCTGGGAAGACAATGCGAGGTTCTTCCTGCCTTGATGCTTCTGGTTCAGCCACAGCTGGCTTCTTCTTCTTCTTGGCAGCCATTCTGGGGTCGATGCCTGGTCTTCCCAAAGCCTTGCGCTTTTCAGCTTCATTGTAGCCTTGAACACATTTAGCAGCAAGATTCTTCATGCGCTCACGAGAACCTTTTGCTTCTTCTCGTTTCTTGTGGAATGCCTCCTTAAGATCATGCATCATGACCTTGAAGTTTTGAATGTCTTCAACATTGAGCTTGGCCATGTGCTTCTTGAACTGAGCCTTTTCATAGTCAATTTTGTGCTTCAGCTCAACAATCTTTTATGCAAGAGCCAGCTCAGGAGCAATGGCTCCGTGGAAGGAGACGCTGAGGCCAATTGGAGGCTGAAGATCATCAAAACTGAGATCTGGGCTGTCAAACCACTCATCAATAAACTTGTATAAGATTTCCACATCAAAGAGGGGAATATCATTGAAGATTTTCGCCACTTGCTTGCTCTTTATTAATTGCTCAAGAGCGTC
Source organism: Triticum dicoccoides (assembly GCF_002162155.2). Taxonomy (NCBI): domain Eukaryota; kingdom Viridiplantae; phylum Streptophyta; class Magnoliopsida; order Poales; family Poaceae; genus Triticum; species Triticum dicoccoides. Next base: position 73,834,507 of record NC_041384.1, on the reverse strand, counting down.
ATCACCAAGATCGTCATCACTGGACAGATCAATGGCGTCATTCTCGTTTCTCAAAACGGAAGCAGGGGTCAGTGCTTGACTAGTGGGTTGCATGGGCTTTTTCAACTTGGCAGACTTGGAGATGCTGTAACGCCCTCGATGCGGCTATATCTCCCACGTGTCGAAGCACGACTTAGAGGCATAACCGCATTGAAAGCAATGTCGCAAGTGAGGTAATCTTCACAACAACCCATGTAATAAATAAGGGGAAAAGATACATAGTTGGCTTACACTTGCCATGTCACACAAATATCATAAATAACATTACATTCATCCAAATACACTCAAGGTCCGACTACGGAACCAAAATGAAGATAAACCCCAAATGCAACCTAGTCCCCGATCGCCCCAACTGGGCACCACTACTGATCATCTGGGAAAGACACGTAGTATCGTCTTGAGTCCTCATCGAACAGCCACTTGAGCTCAGTTGAATCACCTGGAGCGGTATCATCGGTCCCTACATCTGGTTTTGGAAGTAATCTGTGAGTCACGGGGATTCAGCAATCTCACACCCTCGCGATCCAGACTATTGAAGCTTATAGGAAGGGTAAATGTATGATGTGGAGCTACAACAAGCGACTAGCATATCTGGGGGCTAACATACGCAAATGAGAGCGAGAAGAGAAGGCAAAGGCACGGTTAATGAACTATGATCAAGAAGTGATCCTAGAACAACCTACGACAAGCATAACTCCAACACCGTGTTCACTTCCCGGACTCCGCCGAGAAGAGACCATCACAGTTACACACGCGGTTGATGCATTTTAATTAAGTTAAGTTTCAGGTTATCTACAACCGGACATTAACAAATTCCCATCTGCCCATAACCGTGGGCACGGCTTTTGAAAGTTCAAATCCCTACAGGGGAGTCCCAACTTAGCCCATCACAAGCTCCCACGGTCAACGAAGGATATTCCTTCTCCCAAGACAATCCGATCAGGTTCGGCATCCCGGTTACAAGACATCTCGACAATGGTAAAACTAAACCAGCAAAGCCGCCCGAATGTGCCGACAAATCCCGATAGGAGCTGCACATATCTCGTTCTCAGGGCACACTCAGATGAGCCAGACGTCGGGTAGGCCAGCCCAGAGTTTCCCCTGGTAGCCCCGGACATCGCTTAGTTGGACCAACACTTAGAGAAGCACTGGCCCGGGGGGGTTAAAATAAAGATGACCCTTGAGTCCGCGAAACCCAAGGGAAAAAGGCTAGGTGGCAAATGGTAAAACCAATGTTCGGCCATGCTGGAAGAGTTTTATTCAAGGCGAACTGTCAAGGGGTTCTCATTATAACCCAACCGTGTAAGGAACGCAAAATCCGGGAACATAACACCGATATGACGGAAACTAGGGCGGCGAGCGTGGAACAAAACACCAGGCATAAGGCCGAGACTTCCACCCTTTACCAAGTATATAGGTGCATTAAGATAAACAAGTTAATATGGTGATATCCCAACAATAAACTTGTTCCAACAAGGAACAAACTCCAATCTTCACCTGCAACTAGCAACGCTATAAGAGGGGCTGAGCAAAGCGGTAACATTGCCATACAACGGTTTGCTAGGAAAAAGTGGGTTAGAGGCTTGACATGGCAATATGGGAGGCATGATAAGCAAGTGGTAGGTATCATAGCATAGGCATAGCAAAAGAGCGAGCACCTAGCAAGCAAAGATAGAAGTGATTTCGAGGGTATGGTCATCTTGCCTGCAAAGTTCTCAGAGTTGACTTAATCCTCGTCAGCGTACTCAATGGGCTCCTCGATCACGTACTCATCTCCCAGCTCTACCCAAACAAGAACAACAAGCAAAGGGAGACACAATCAACCACGTGCAATGCACAAGCAACATGATGCAAAACATGTCATGAGATGCGGGATGCGGTATGCGGTGCATATGCATGATTCAGAAAGGGATGATTGAACCTGGCCTCAACTTGGAAAATCATGAGTGCCACTAGAAAGAGGAGTTGATTTCGGTTGAAATCGATATAAAGATCACCGGAATCGGATGCACAGTTTGGAAATGACAAGCAAAACAATTATGGCACCGGTCTGTGATTAACAGCACGAGACCATCTAAATGCGTCAAGATAAATAAGCTACTGCACTCAAACATGGCAACAAAATAAATTGTAGGTATCCACTCAAGATGCTTGACAAAAGATGAACACTAAGCTACGGCTAATTCATGCAATAACAGGTTCAAACAACCATGGCAAAAGAGCAAAATATTACTGGTTACAGACTTGGTGAAATTAACAGCATGTCAGGAATTTAACATCAGGAAGCAATCTTTAGAGCATGCAAACTACATGCTACAGAAACATATCATGGAAAAGCAAGGCATGGCATGAGGCTACTCAAAGCATACAACAAAAGTCCCTTACTGACCATAAGCCAAAAGGGATCAAAAAATACAATTGCAACTACACGAACATAACAATTATCATTAACAGATTCAGACTTAGTGAAAAACTAGAGCATGCAAAACAGATAACGAGTAGGCATGTTTACGAGCTCGATGCACTCACTACGAGGCATTGCATGATAATCTAAGCATACACCCAGCAAGTAGACATGGCATAGAAGCTAGACATGGCAAGAACAACAACATAGCATGCACGGATCAACAACAACAAGCTCGGCAAAATTGCTCAACATGTTAACAATCTGCCAGGAACATTTTGTAGCAAAAGTAGAGCTTGATTGAGTCAAGCTAGGGTGCCCCATAATTTCAAACAAAGACATGGATGGATAGAGCACCACAATATCTACAAAACATCCTTACTGAACATGCTCAAAAGAGGCACGGATCACTAGGAAACAACATGAACACATGGCATAAAAATTACAGCAGGACAAGGACTTGGAATATTTCTAAGTCCCTGAAATCAGCAACATTTAGTAAGCTACTTTGCATGCTTGTGCTAGTCACCATGAAGATCCCAAAAATACATGGCATAAACACCTGTAAAGATGGCATGGCATACTTCAAAACTCATGTAGGACTCAAAATCATAGCATGCACACATTAATCATGGCAAAAATGACAAAAGTGCATTTGCTGAAACAGATCTGAAACTATCATCACATAGCCCTCTTCCAACAGCATTTTGGGCATCAAGATGAGCTCAAATGAAAATGATGCAATGAGATGAAATGATGTACTCTTTGAGGCGAACATTTTGATATGCTACACGCATGAATCGGAGCCAGGATGATGAAGTTATGATGCGTCAAAGTATGCAAAAAGCTAGGGTTTTGGGGAGAAAGTCAACCCACACGATCTAGATCTGGATCCAGCGCGTGAACCGAGGAGATCGCCGGGACAGTAGACAACGGCGGCCGGAGTAGGACTTGACGCCGGAGTTGGCTGGAGATGGCGGAGCTCGCCGGAGGTGAGGTTGCCGGGGCCGGATCCGGGCCGGAGGAGGACGGGGCGGCGTCGGCGGTGGTCGGGCACGCTAGAGGACGCGGACGGCGGGTGGTCAAGGCGCCGGTGCCGGAGCAGCAGTGCGGTGGCCGGCACGCCGGCGACGAGACGACGGGCGACGACGCGAGGCTGGAGTGGCTCGGCTCCCTCGCGCGGGTGGCGCGACCTCGCCGGGCGGAGGCGCGGGCAATTCGGGCCCCGCGGGCCGGATCTGGGCCGCACGGGCCCGCGGCGGCGGAGGGACAGGTGGCGGCTCCCTATAGGCGCGGTTCGTCCGGTGGTGCTGTCTAGCCAGAAACGGACACGTCCGGCGCGGCAGGTGGAGATTTTTAGGGTTTCGAGGGAGAAGACCCGGGATTTGGAATGTGGGTCTATTTATAGAGGTAGAGGGAGCTAGGTGGGTTTTGGGCCACTTTGGAGGGGTGTTGGGCTACAACACACACGAGGCCTTTTCGGTCCCTCGATTAACCGTTGGAGTATCAAACAAAGTCCAAATGTCACGAAACTTGACAGGCGGTCTACCAGTAGTAAATCAAGGCCGCATGACAAGTCTCGGTCCAATCCGAAAACGTTTAACACCCACACACGAAAAAGAGGTAGAAAGGGACACCGGAGGACATAGGAGCGCCGGAATGCAAAACGGACAACGGGGAAATGCTCGGATGCATGAGACGAACACGTATGCAAATACAATGCACATGATGACATGATATGAGATGCATGACAAAGACAAAACACACGGAGACAAAAACCCGACAACGAGGAAATAACATAACTTAGTGCCGGAAAAGGTAAGAGTTGGAATACAATTAAGGAAGTTACATCCGGGGTGTTACATATGCGTGAGAGATCTTCAGACTGCACACTGGCTTCAGGAGGTGCAGTGGCCAGAGGCTTCGCCCGTGAGACCTTTGGTTTCTTTTGCTTCACAGGCTTCGGAGGTGCAGGCGCTTCGTCAGAATTAGTGTCATCTGCAGAGTGGTCCACGGCTGCCCCTTGAAACTGAATGTGAGTGATGAGACCTTCTAAGTTGTAGAAGGGCCCAATAAGATTGGGTTCAGCTTCGCATGTGCCGTCAGCATGTGGTGCAGAGGGGCCTGGGTTGAAGTCTAATCCCAAAGACTTCTTGTTTTCCTTGGCCGAGTTCTTTGCAGCCTGATAGTTGCGCTTGAACAGATTATCTTCACGACACCATAACAGAGAGGATGGATCGGCATTAGCAGGTTGAGGTCCACGAATGATGCAGGGGTAGAAGCCTTGAGCAATAGCTTCGGACTTCGACTTGGGCTGAAGACCTTTGTATATTATATCTCCCCAGGGGCCCTTTAAGGCATTCTTCTCAGCATACTCCTTGGGGACGAATCTGTACTTGAACCATTCCTATGCCCAATGTCTTCGAATCCATTGGATTCGGTTCTTGCGTTCTCCATAGGTTTCTTCTGGGTCTGACTTGTATAACTCATAGAGATCCGGTGGCAGATCCTTAGCAGTGTTTCCACGGTGTTGTCTGCCTCCCTTCCTGACTGATTTTTGAGTTGTCATGAAGTTTAGACTAAAAGGCTTCAACACTGTCGAAGTCTTCCGTCTACTGGTCAGACAGGAACTGGCTTCAGGAGAATTTATGTGACGCTGTAAGAACTCTGCAAATGAATGCAGACTATGAGAACCAAGGGATTCTCCCACGGACATGTACCTGTGACAACATTAGAGATGCGAGGGAAGGGGAAGAGGTCATATGCATTCTTAGAAGATTTTGAAGATAAATCAGTTTAGAAGACATTGACCTCATAGTGCGAAGACATTCACTCATATGTAGTGAGTTGGTTCCAGATTTGTACGAATCCACAAATAAGTACAAGTGAGGAATCTAACTACATTGTGAAGCATAAGTGAACATACTAGGCATGCTATGAGATGCAGAACAGGATAGATCCAACTTTGTAGCAACAGAAACCACTTGTGGTTAGAAAGGATGAATCTATCGGATCGAAAAGACTGTAAAAAGAGGTTTTATTTACCACACGAGGAACTCCTAAATGGAGTGGGAGAGGAGGCCGAGCAGTTCGATCTTCCGTGTCCTAACTTGGCGACGGCGGAGAAGACGATGTCCGCGGCCGGCGTGATGACGACGTCGGTGAGGTCGCAGCAGCTAAGCGCTTCGTCGCCAGCGCCGTCGAGGGCTAGCGGTGGTGCTAGGGTTTGTGCGAGAGTGGAAGAAGAGATAATGACTGGGGTGAGGCGTGTATTTATAGGGACAGGGGCGGCACAGTTTTATTACGCAGGTGCCTTTGTTGGTTCACATCTGAAGGACACGTGGCGATCATGCAACACATAGGAGGTTGTTCCACGTTCCCACGCATGCCTGGATTGTCGGGTGGTCATTCCCTCTTCTCCAGGTTTCAGGTAAAAAGGATTGAGCATTTAAAACAGATTTAATGTTTGTCTCTGTATCTTCTACTTACAAGGATGCAGCAAAGACATTCGACAGTTTCAATAGAATGCATATGATTTGGATAGATAGACTTAAGACGGGAGCATAGAAAGGTCAGGGTCCGATCACATTCACTTAGTTCAAAAGATTCAACTAGAAGACATAGCTATAAGTGAATGTTGTAGAGGATAGAAACCAAATCAGTACATTGAAGATAAACATGAAGACATGTTAACATTGAAGACAAACAAATTGCGAAGACTTTGCAAATGTAACGCCAACAGAAAGTATTCCAAACACATGTTTGGTGGTGGCGTTACCCACTGTATATGAAGTATTAGACCCAGACATGACGCACAATTATCATGGCGCTCCGAAGTCAAATTCCGCGTTAATGTATTCACACTTAGAGTGTAAGTCTTCATTAGTTGAAGATATACGTTACTTTGTGTATTTGCACATCTAAATCATCAACATGCATCAGTGTTAGGATGTGTGCATGATCACAGGACATTTGAGGATTCCAAGATATTTAGCTCACACCACAACTTGCAAAATATTTTCTCAAGGGCTTTGTGAAGATATCTGCCAGTTGCTCTTCAGTGCTGACGTGAATGATATCAATATATTCCTTCATGACATGATCTCTGAGAAAGTGATGACGGATTTGAATGTGCTTTGTCTTCGAGTGCTGAACTAGGTTGTTGGCGATCTTGATGGCGCTTTCATTGTCGCAGTAGAGTGGCACTTTCTTTAGATGAATGCCATAGTCTTTGAGTGTTTGCTTCATCCATAGAAGCTGAGCGCAACAAGATCCAGCAGCAATGTATTCAGATTCAGCAGTGGAGAGAGATACACAGTTCTGCTTCTTTGAAGACCAACACACAAGTGATCGTCCCAGAAAGTGACATGTGCCTGATGTAGACTTGCGATCCACCTTGTCACCAGCATAATCAGCATCCGAGAATCCAACTAGATCAAACTCTAAGCCCTTGGGATACCATAATCCTAGTGTTGTGGTGTAAACCAAATATCGAAGAATTCGCTTCACAGCTAAGTGATGTAATTCCGTTGGTGCCGAATGGAATCAGGCACACATGCAAACACTAAGAATGATATCTGGCCTAGATGCACATAAATAAAGCAAAGAACCAATCATGGAGCGGTATACCTTTTGATCAAACTCTTTACCATTGGCGTCAGAATCTAGATGACTCTTGCTAGGCATTGGCGTCGTATAACCTTTGCAGTCTTGCATTCCAAACTTCTTCAAGCAATCTTTGAGGTATTTCTCTTGAGATATGAAGATGTCATTGCGTTGCTGCCGTATTTGAAGACCAAGGAAGAACTTCAGCTCACCCATCATGGACATCTGATATTGCTCTTGCATGATGTTTCCAAACTCATCACTTTATTTCTGATTAGTGCAGCCGATGATAATGTCATCCACATATATTTGGCACACAAACAGTTCACCATCATATGTCTTCGTGAATAGAGTGGGATCCAGGGAACCAGGTTTGAAGCCTTTGCTCTTCAGGAAGTCCTTGAGTGTGTCATACCAAGCACGAGGGGCTTGTTTGAGGCCATACGGTGCCTTGTTGAGCTTGTAAACCATGTCAGGATGTTTTGGATCTTCAAAGCCAGGCGGTTGTGCAACATACACTTCTTCCTCAATCTTGCCATTGAAAAAGCACTCTTCACATCCATTTGATACAAAAGAATGTTATGATGATTTGCATAGGCTAGCAGTATGTGTATGGCTTCAAGCCTAGCCACAGGAGCAAATGTTTTATCAAAGTCAACTCCTTCAACTTGAGTGTATCCTTGAGCAACGAGACGAGCCTTGTTTCTGACAACTTGACCATGCTCATCTTGCTTGTTGCGATATATCCATTTAGTGCCTATGATATTGTGCTTACGAGGATCAGGACACTTGACCAGTTCCCATATATTATTCAGCTCAAACTGTTGAAGCTCTTCTTGCATAGCTTGAATCCATTCAGGTTCCATGAAGGCTTCATTAACTTTCTTGGGTTCTGATATTGAGACGAATGCAAAGTGTCCACAAAAATTTGCTAGTTGTGCTGCCCTTGATCGAGTGAGTGGACCAGGTGCATTGATGCTATCGATTATCTTCTCAATTTGTACTTCATTTGCAACATGAGGATGAACTGGACGAAGATTTTGCTCTTGCTGATCATTGTCATCATTTGAAGGATTTTCTTCAGGCTGAGCATTGTCTTCAGGTTGATCAGGTGCAGAGATGATAAGTTCCTCTTCAGGCTGTACTTCAGACGGTATGATTTCTCCAGTTCCCATAAGCTTGATGGATTCACTGGGTGGAATTTCATCTAGAACATTTGGCAGGTGCTCTCTTTGCAAGCCATTAGTCTCATCGAACCGCACATCCACAGTTTCAACCACTTTATAGTGAAAGAGGTTGAAGACTCTGTAGGAGTGCGAATCCTTTCCATAAACAAGCATAAAACCTTCATGTGCTTTTGGTGCAAATTTTGAAGTGTGATGAGGATCCTTGATCCAGCACCTGGCACCAAATACTCTGAAGTAACTGACATTTGGCTTCTTACTAGTGAGGAGTTCATAGGATGTTTTGTTCAGAAGCTTGTGAAGATAAACACGGTTGATGACATGGCATACAGTATCAACGGCTTCAGGCCAGAACTTCCTTGGAGTCTTGTATTCATCGAGCATCGTCCGAGCCATCTTAGTGAGTGTTCTGTTCTTGCGTTCCATGATGCCATTTTGCTGCAGCGTGTACGGGGCTGAGAACTCATGAGTGATGCCCAATGTATCAAGATCAGTGTCGAGGCCGGTGTTCTTGAATTCAGTGCCGTTGTCACTTCAGATGTGCTTGATCTTGACACCATAGTTATTCATGGCTCGATTTGCAAAGCGTCTGAAGACATCCTGCACTTCAGTCTTGTAGAGAATTATATGCACCCATGTATATCTTGAATAATCATCAACAATGACGAAGCCATAGAGACAAGCAATAGTAGTAAGAGTTGAGTAGTGAGTAGGACCAAAGAGGTCCATGTGTAGCAGTTCGAAGGGTTGAGTCATTGTCATGATTTTCTTCGAGGGATGCTTGGCCCTCGTCATCTTTCCAGCTTCGCAGGCACCGCATAAGTGATCCTTCTTGAACTTGACGCCCTCGATGCCTATGATATGCTTCTTCTTTGCAAGAGTGTGAAAATTCCTCATGCCAGCATGCCCTAGCCTCCGATGCCAGAGCCAGCATTCTGAAGCTTTTGCAAGAAGACATACAACGAGTTGTGGTCCTGCTGAGAAATCTACCATGTCCAAATCATCTTTTTGATACCCTTCATAGACTAGAGACTTGTCAGATTCCATTAGAACTAGGGAACGATATTTTCCAAATATCACAATCATGTTCAAACCGCAAAGCATTGAGACGGACATTAAGTTGAAACCAAGGGATTCAACAAGCATCACTTTATCCATGTGCTGATCCTTTGAGATTTCAAATCTACCTAGACCCAATACCTTGCTTTTGCCAGTATCAGCAAATGTGACGTGACTTTTGTCAGATGGACATAGAGTTGGGTCCATGAGAGGACTTCGCTTGCCAGTCATGTGATTAGTACATCCACTGTCAATAATCCATTCTGAAGTAGCTGGTGTCATACCCTACAGTGCAGTTAGGGGGATAGGCTTCACGAAGAGAATTGTGAAGCATAAACATTTGACGAGCAAGTGGATTATGAAAGCTTAGATCGAGGTTAGGACTGATAGGGCAAGTAGCAAAAGACTCAGGAACAAAATACATAATAAGACCATTTGGGCATTTGATCTTGCGCCCTACAAGATGTTTAAGGTCCCCAGCAATAGCTTCAGACGCATTTGATTTTCGGCTGGAGACCCTTCCCTGCAAAAGAGAGTTAAGCTTTCATAGCCACCCACATATTCAAGGGTGGCTTCGAAACAATGAGTCTAAGTGCAGCATCTGAGAACTTTGGCTTTGGAGCCCTAGCAAATAGCCTTACAGGTGGACAATAGTACTCATAAGAATAAGCAGAGTAGTTCCTGGTCTTATGAACATGGCGGTTTGATGAAACAAGCTCATATTCATAGGCCTGAGTATGGTTTCCCTGCAAAACATTTGCGTTAGTGCGACTCAGGTGAGTCCTTTGTCTGTATGAAGCCTTTGGACCATATGAAGTCTGTGGTCTGGGGTTTGTCTTCTTCACTTGAGGTGTCATGACGACATTCACAGGAAGATTCTCCAGACACTTTTTCGGCACCCAGACTTTCCTCATAGGTGGCCCATTCCTGCAGTTACTACCAATATACCTGGCAAACACTTCACCATTCTGATTCTTAAACAGTTTATAGTTTGCATCAAAGGATTCATCAATGACAATGGGATTAGTACAAGTGAAGCCAGATAGGTTGGATGGATCCACTGAAGGTTCCTTTGCAGCAACCCATGTGGTTTTGGGGTACTGCTCAGGTTTCTAGTAAGAGCCATCAGCATTCATTTTCCTTTCGAACCCAACACCCTCTTTCCTATGGTTTCGGTTCAGGATCTGCCTTTTGAGGACATCACATAGTGTCTGATGCCCTTTGAGACTTTTGTACATCCCTGTTTCAAGCAATGTCTTCAACCTAGCATTTTTATCAAGAATAGCAGTGGTATCCTCAGCAGAGGGGTTAGTTACCACATCAACAGTTGAAGATATTGCAACAGTAGCAGCAGTAGAACATCTAGCGACAGAAGTAGCGTTGTCACGCTCAACGCATTTAAGACATGTTAGTTCAAATCCTTCCTGAGCGGAACTGATCTGTATGGCGTGAAGTGACTCATTTTCCTTTTGAAGATCTTCATGAGCCGCTCTCAATTTCTCAAGATCTTGCTTCCTTTGAAGATAATCATAGGAAAGCTTTTCATGAGTTGTTGAGAGCATTTCATGACGACTTTCAAGTTCCTCATACTTAAGATGAAGATTTTTAATGTCTTCAATTAAGGACTGAGATCGAGTCATTTCAGCGTCTAACAGGTCATCGCTTTTGTCTAACAGTTTTTGAATATGTTCCATAGCTTTGTGTTGTTCAGTTGCAATTTTAGCAAGTGTTTTGTAGCTGGGTCTGGAACCACAATCAGAGTCAGCTTCACTGGATGTTTGATAGTGAGTAGTGCGTGAGTTTACCTTGGCACCGCGTGCCATGAAGCAGTAGGTGGGAGCGGAGTTGTCCTTATCATCAGCATCGCGTTGGTGACGAAGTCATTCTCTTCAGTGTTGAAGATGGACTTGGCAACGTAGGCTGTAGCCAGACTTGCAACACCAGAATCGGACTCCTCCTCAGACTCCACCTCCGCCTCCTCAGAAGCAGACTCCTCCTCTGAATCCATTTCCTTGCCAACAAACACACGAGCCTTGCCAGATGAGCTCTTCTTGTGTGATGAAGACTTTGAGGAAGACTTGGAAGAAGACTTTGAGTATTTCTTCTTCTTCTTGTCATCGGAATCATATTCCTTGCTCTTCTTCTTCGTGTTGCTCTCATTGTCCCACTGCGGACACTCAGAGATGTAGTGACCAGGTTTCTTGCACTTGTGGCATGTTCTCTTCTTGTAGTCATGAGCATAAGCTTCATCATTCCTTGAGCTGGATCGTGAGGACTTTCTGAAGCCTTTCTTCTTGGTGAATTTCTGGAACTTCTTCACAAGCATAGCAAGCTCATTTCCAATGTCTTCAGGATCATCAGAACTGCAGTCCGATTCTTCTTCAGATGAGGAAACAGCTTTTGCCTTCAGGGCACGAGTTCGCCCATAGTTGGGACCGTAGATGTCTCTTTTCTCAGAAAGCTGAAACTCATGTGTGTTGAGCCTTTCAAGTATGTCAGACGGATCAAGTCTTTTGAAGTCAGGGCGTTCTTGAATCATCAGGGCTAGGGTGTCAAACGAGTTGTCAAGTGATCTCAGGAGTGTCTTGACGATTTCATGCTTGGTGATCTCAGTAGCGACGAGATCTTGAAGCTCATTTGTGATGCTAGTGAGTCGATCAAACATGAGCTGAACATTCTCATTGTCGTTTCTCTTGAAGAGGTTGCGAAGGACACTGATCCTTTGATCTCTCTGGGTTGAGACGCCCTCGTTGACCTTGGAGAGCCAGTCCCAGACTAGCTTAGATGTTTCCATAGCACTCACACAGCCATACTGCCCTTTGGTCAGATGATCACAGATGATGTTCCTGGCAGTGGAGTCAAGTTGAACGCACCTCTTGACATCAGCAGTGGTGACACTTTCACCAGCCTTAGGAACGCCATTCTTGATGACATACCAGAGGTCGACATCAATGGCTTCAAGATGCATGCGCATCTTATTCTTCCAGTAGGGATATTCAGTTCCATCGAAGACGGGGCACACAACGAAGACTTTGATTATCCCTGTAGTTGACATAGCTAAAACGCCAGGTGGTTAAACCGAATCACACAGAACAAGGGAGTACCTTGCTCTGATACCAATTGAAAGTGCAAGTGATCGAGTAGAGGGGGGTGAATAGACGATTTTTATGAAAGTCTTCAAAACATGGAAGTTTTAAAGACAAACGATAGAAATAAACCTATTACCATGCAGCGGAAGGTAGACTACACTAGGCAAGCCATAGTCAAGTATTCAATGAAGTGAAAGCACAAAGACTAATAGCAGCTAGGCAGTATGGATCAGGATGGAAGATAGTATGAAGCCAATCAGAACAAGTAGTCGCTCAGTGAAGACAGAAGATAATGCAGACAGGCAATGACTTCACAAGGACCAACTGCAAATAAATAGATGGGAAGGATAGAACCAGTAGCTCGTGGAAGACAATGATTTGTTGGACCAGTTCCAGTTGCTGTGACAACTGTACGTCTGGTTAGGGAGGCTGAGATTTAACTCAGAAGACCGTGTCTTCACCTTATTCCCCTTGAGCTAAGGACACCTAGTCCTCGCCCAATGACTCTGGTAAGTCTTCAAGGTAGACTTCCAAACCTTCACAGACTTCGTTCACTGGCGATCCACAATGACTCTTGGATGCTCAGAACGCGACGCCTAACCGGCTAGAGGATTCACAGTCTTCAAGTGTAATAAGTCTTCAGATCACACAGACAAGAAAACTTAAGTGATGCTTAACCCTCTTTGGCTCTGGGTGTTTAGGGCTTTGTCCTCGCAAGGATTTCTCTCTCAAAGGCTTCGAGGTGGGTTGCTCTCAAACGACAAAGGTCATGCACTAACTCTGAGCAGCCAACTCATTTATGGTGTAAGGGGTGGGCTATTTATAGCCACTAGGCAACCAGACCTGATTTGTCCGAAATGGCCCTGGGTCACTAAGGAACTGACACGTGTTCCAACAGTCAGATTTCAAACACACACGGCAACTTTACTTGAGCTACAAGCAAAGCTGACTTATCCAGCTCTGGATAAGATTTGCTCTCATAGTCTTCGCTCGAAGATATAGGATTTTGGTTAAGCATCACTTCAGTCATTCTAACTGGTTCACTTGGACCCCACTTAACAGTATGGTGGTTCCTATGACTCAACAAAGAAGAAAAAGAATGACGAAACAACTAAGTCTTCGCGCTCCATAGTCTTCATGCGATGTCTTCTCTTGTCATAGTCTTCAATGTGAATGTCTTCAGATACCACCTTTCACTTCAATGTCTTCATACATTTTTAGGGGTCATCTCCGGTAGGAAAACCGAATCAATGAGGGACTTCTACCTGCGTTATCTTGCAATTCTCACAAACACATTAGTCCCTCAACTAGGTTTGTCGTCAATACTCCAAAACCAACTAGGGGTGGCACTAGATGCACTTACAGTTTCATGTCATTCAGAAGAAAGTTATTAATAAGACTTGATCAACCTTGTTAATGGATTCCTTTTGATGAGCATGTGATGGATGAATTTAGAAAGCACAACTCTCTGTACCCATCTTTTGTGTCTGTTTTCTAAATTATCCATGCAATAAAAATGTCCCAAAAATAAAAGTTCTGCAAATGCCCTGAAAATTGGATATGATTTTTTTGAATATTTTAGAATTTCTGGTGCAAAGAACACACCAGGGGGCCTCACGAGCTGGCCACAAGGGTGGAGGGCGCGCCCACCCCCCTGGGGCGCGCCCCTTGACCTTGTGGGCCCCATGTGCCCCCTCCACTAATTCCAGCACCCATCCTCTTCTTCCTCCTCCAGAAAAAATCATCCCGTAGCTCAAATTCGTGTTCTTGCTCATCTTGCTGCCATTTTTGATCTTCTTGCTCAAAGCTCCATTCACAAAACTGCTTTGAGGGATTGTTCTTCGGTATGTGACTCGTCCAATGGTCCAATTAGTTTTTGTTCTAGTGCTTTATTCATTGCAAATTTTTGCTGATGTGGTGACCATGTTCTTGAGCTTGCATGTCAAATTTGTATGGTCCAAAGTTGTTTTGATGCATGATATAGCTTCTGTACACTTGTAGGAGTAGTTGCTATCAATTTTGTTGAGTTTGGTTCACTTTTATTTAGAGTCACTAAAAATTTCAAAAAATTTAGAGGAAGAAAATGTTGAAGAGATTATTGAGAGGCTCCTCGAGTCGAGGTTCGAAGGAAAAGGAAAATGAGGAGAAGGAAAAGCCCAAGTATATTTTTCCTCGTGGCACAGAAATTTGGCCGTGCGAATGGCCATGTGATGCATTTTAACAAGCGGACGGAATTTATGAGGATTTCTATCATTTGGCCAGGAATGCAGGCATCACCGACTTCCTCCTCGACCGATGTAATCAGTATCTCTTACTCACTAATACTTTCGTGCAAAATTTTCACTTTCATGCTAGGAAATCACCACACATTGTAGACTTTCACTTATATGATGAGTACAACGAGATGACACTTTATGAATTTTGTGTGGTTTGCAAATTACCTTATGAAGGCAGCATCGAGGAACCACGTCCTAGAGATGTGGAAGGCCTTATTCATGAAATCATCGTAGGGGAAGGTAGCGGAGTGTCGGGAGCGAGAGTGTCTAGTATTCATCATCCTGCTATACGCTATTACTCATTTTTTTGCTGGGAGATGTTTAATTGGTCATGGAGAGAGTGCAGGCCTTAGTGCCCGTGACCTTGCCATTTTACGCCATGCTTTACGTGTAGATAGAACTTACAGTATGAGCGCTATGGTTCTAACCGGTTGAGTATGAACCGTACAAAGGGTCCTATTTTGGGGGGCATGTTCGCCTCCCGCCTTGCTAAACACTTTGAGATACCCATTAGGCACTATGAAAAAGAAGAGAAATTGCTACCCACTATATATTTAGATTATGACAACATGGTACCACATAAGTATATTCGACGTGATGAGGAAAAGAGAATTATTTATAACCTTGCATTTAGCGAGAATACTTTTCAGATTATTACCTTGCCTGCACCTCTTTTGTTCGATATGCATTCACGCAGGTACATTGTTTTGCTCGCGGACCTTCATGTATACTTGGAGGGGACACGATCCCCACCTCCTTAGCCCGAGCCATCACCTGATCCATACCAGGAGTCTATTTATCAGTGGGGTCCACATGAGCTAGCTAACCAATGGAACCCCAGGATCCTCCGCAGGGCTCGAGAGCGAGCTACTTTGACCCATGGGTGTAGACCAACTTAGGCCAAAAGCCTAAGCTTGGGGGAGTATGTATTCCTCACCGACATTACATTCATCTTCACACACTCATTTCAGTTGTCGGTGCTCATACTCTTTCATTGTATTATCCATGCTAGTTTATTTCTTTTTCCGCTCTCTTCTTGTGTATTTGAAAAACCTTAAGAAAAACCAAAAAAATTAGTTGTGGTTAGTTTACTTTCTATGCATGCTTAGTAGTAGTAAACTTAATAGAAAACCCAAAAAGATTTCTCGTGCTTGTTGGGAGCTTTCCCGTGTAAATAGTTTTCTCGTTCTTGTTCTTATTTCTTCAGAAAAACAAAAACTCCAAAAATATTTCAGTGTGTTTCTTTGAAATTCTTTTCTTTTCTTTGGGGGTCGAGAGGAGAAGACCACGATGAAAATGTTGAGTGGCTCTCATGCATTATTGTTGATCTAATGAAGAGCCCATATTACCTTGTCTTCTCCTTTAAATAAGATTCCAGCTTAGTCTAATGCATGTGCACTATTATTATTATCCACACCGTTCGGTCGTGCGAGTGAAAGGCAATAATGACGATATATGATGAAATGATTGAGATGAGGAAAAGCTGGTATTAACTCGACTTATCTTGTTTTTATAAATATGATTAGTTCATCATTCATGATTCAGCCTATTATGAATGAAACATGTTTGCAATGACAATTAGAGATTATAGTTACTCATGCCGTGCTTAATTAGCTAGGAGCTTATAATGGTTTACTTTGCGTGCCAACATGGAAATTAAAATGATTGTGATGTAGTATGATAGGATGGTATCCTCCTTTGAATGATTCGAGAGGCTTGACTTGGCACATGTTCACGTATGTAGTTGAAACAAAATCAACATAGCCTGTACGATTTTTGTGTTCATGGTGATTTATATCCTACTCATGCTTGCATTCAATTTTGGTTAATCTCAATGCATGTTTATGACTGTTGTCGCTCTCTAGTTGGTCGCTTCCCAGTCTTTTCTAGCCTTCACTTGTACTAAGCGGAAATATTGCTTGTGCATCCACTTCCATAAACCCCAAAGTTGTTCCATATGTGAGTCCACCATACCTACCTATATACGGCATCTACCTGCCGTTCCAAGTAAATTTGCATGTGCCAACCTATAAACCTTCAAATAATAATTTGTTTTGTATGCTCGAATAGCTCATGTACCAACTAGAGCTGTCAATATCTTCCATGCTACGTGGGTTGTTCTCACGATGAGTGGACTCCGCTCATTATTCATGAGAAAATGGCTGGTAACCGGGATGCCCAGTCCCATGCTCAAAGCAAATCAAATCAAAATAATTGCAAACAAAACTCCCCCAGGATTGTTGTTGGTTGTACGGTACCCGTTGTTATGGACCAGCCGTGGAATGTGCTTGTTGGTGGTGGGGGAGTATAAACTTTACCATTCTGTTTGGGAACCGCCTATAATGTATGTAGCATGGAAGATACCGAGATCTCTTAGTTGTTATGTTGACAATGAAAGCATACCGCTCAAAATATTATTTATCTCTATTTCAAAACTCGAGCTCTGGCACCTCTGCAAATCCCTACTTCCCTTTGTGAAGGGCCTATCTATTTACTTTTATTGCTGAGTCATCGTCCTCTCATAAAAAGCACCAGTTAGAGAGCACCACTATCATTTGTATGTGTTGT
Source organism: Triticum dicoccoides (assembly GCF_002162155.2). NCBI lineage: Eukaryota > Viridiplantae > Streptophyta > Magnoliopsida > Poales > Poaceae > Triticum > Triticum dicoccoides. Next base: position 73,817,283 of record NC_041384.1, on the reverse strand, counting down.
TATTAATTTATATTGAGTATGACTATGACTGGATCTCTTTTACCATGAATTACAATGTCTAGTCAGTCCTTGATCTTCAGAGGTGCTCTGCATTTATGTTTTGCGGTCTCAGAAAGGGCTAGCAAGATACCATCTTGTTATATCATATCATGATTGTTTTGAGAAAAGTGTTGTCATACGAGGTTTATTATTATTGCTTGCTAATTGATTATGCCATTGATATGAGTAAATGTGAGACCTAAGAGTTATTGTGAATATGGTTAGTTCATAATCTATGCTGAAAACCTGAATGCTGGCTTTACATATTTGCAACAACAAGATCAAACAGAGTTTGTAAAATTCTTTCTTTATCACTTTCAGTTTTTCAACTGAATTGCTTGAGGACAAGCAAAGGTTTAAGCTTGTGGGAGTTGATACGTGTCCGTCGTATCTACTTTTCCAAACTCTTTTGCTCTTGTTTTGGACTCTAACTTGCATGATTTGAATGGAACTAACCCGGAATGACGATGTTTTCATCATAATTGCCATTGTGTTATTTTTGTGCATAAATAAAATTGCTTGAAATGACCAAAAAATCAACGAAGATTATTTTTGGAATCAATAAAAAATATTGGCGAAAGAATCAGCATCAGGGGGCCCACACCCTATCCACAAGGGTGGAGGGTGGGCACGCCCCTGACCTTGTGGCCCCCCTGGACCTCCACCGACCTCAACTCCAACTCCATATATTCACTTTCGGGGAGGAAAAAATCACAGAGAAGGATTCATCACATTTTACGGTACGGAGCCGCCGCCAAGCCCTGTTCTTCCTCAGGGAGGCTGATCTGGAGTCCGTTCGGGGCTCTGGAGAGGGGAATCCGTCGCCATCATCATCATTAACCATCCGCCATCACCAATTCCATGATGCTCACCACCGTGCGTGAGTAATTTCATTGTAGACTTGCTGGACCATGATGGGTTGGATGAGATTTACCATGTATTCGAGTTAGTTTTGTTAGGGTTTGATCCCTAGTATCCACTACGTTCTAAGATTGACGTTGATATGACTTTGCTATGCTTAATGCTTGTCACTAGGGCCCGAGTGCCATGAACTCAGATCTGAACCCTTTATGTTTTCATCAATATATTTGTGTTCTTGATCCAATATTACAAGTTATAACCACCTACTACGTGTTATGATCCAGCAACCCCGGAGTGACAATAGTCGGGACCACTCCTGGTGATGACCGTAGTTTGAGGAGTCCATGTATTCACTAAGTGCTAATGCCTTGGTCCGGTACTCTATTAAAAGGAGGCATTAATATCCCTTAGTTTCCTATAGGACCCCGCTACCACGGGAGGGTAGGACAAAAGATGTCATACAAGTTCTTTCCCATAAGCACGTATGACTATATTTGGAATACATGCCTACATTACATTGATGAACTGGAGCTAGTTCTATGTCACCCTATGTTATAACCGTTGCATGATGAATGCCATCCGACATAATTATCCATCATTGATCCATTGCCTATGTGCTTTTCACATATTGATGTTTGCTCAGTTACTTTTCTGTTACCACTGTTACGATTGCTACGAAACTGCTACTATTACTATTGCCACTGTTACCGTTACTTCCATACTACTTTGCTACTAAATATTTTGCTGCAGATATTAAGTCTTTCGGGTGTGGTTGAATTGACAACTCAGCTGCTCATACTCGAGGATATTCTTTGGCTCCCCTTGTGCCGAATCAATAAATTTGGGTTGAATACTCTACCCTCAAAAACTATTGCGATCCCCTATACTTGTGGGTTATCAGGGCCCACTTGGTCCATCACTACTTTGCCTGACAATGAGAGAGATTAATTTGACTTAGGAGGGGATTTTTTTGTAATACGGTATATATAGGTCATGCTCTGGGATGACATGATACAGTTTGAGCATACACATGCATGTGTATGCATGAATCCCTCCCATCGAGTCATGAACCGATCTCGCTCTATGTGGGGACTGTATGATTTTCGACGCACGCGCCACATCAATGTTGTGAAATGGTATTCAAACATGCATGCACGCATCACCTCCATACATATGCATGTAGTGGTTGTCTTCGAATGGTACACTCCCTCGCGTGGTTATCGGCGACAAGCCTATATATTCATGGGCCCGCGTGGACATCCATGATCACCTTGACCGACAACAAGATAGGTTACCATGGCGGATACTTCCTTTGGTTCGTGTTATCGTAGTATAGGTCATGGTGAGATCTGGACCTAATTAAGTTTGAGGGCATACTACACACACATGCATGCATGAATCCCCATCATCGGCTTGAAGTGTGGTGTGACATACATATGCATCGTCAACTAACCCTCGCTCAATGTGAGAATTTCTGGTTCGAAAGCACGATGCCACATCAAAGTTGTTCCATTGTGTATTCAAATACACCTAGATTGCTCCCTGACTGTAGCGCCAGAAAGCTCATGTCTGCTAGGACTATGTCGGTATTTCCCCAAAGAGGAAGGGATGATGTAGCACAACGAAGGTAGGTATTTCCCTCAGTGATGAAACCAAGGTTATCGAACCAGTAGGAGAACCAAGCAACACAACGTAAACAACACCTGCACACAAATAACAACACCTCGCAACCCGACGTGTTAAAGGGGTTGTCAATCCCTTTCGGGTAATGATGCCAGAAATTTGTAGTAGATTGAAATAATAGATCATAAATAAAATAAAGCGCAGCAAAGTATTTTTGTATTTTTGGTTTAATAGATCTGAATAAAAATGCAAAGGAAAAGTAGATCGCAAGCAAATATATGAGAAAGAAGACCCGGGGCCCGTAGGTTTCACTAGTGGCTTCTCTCAAGAAAGATATCAAACGGTGGGTAAACAAATTACTGTTGGGAAATTGATAGAACCTCAAATAATTATGACAATATCCAGGAAATGATCATTACATAGGCATCACGTCCAAGATTAGTAGACCGACTCGTGCCTGCATCTACTACTATTACTCCACACATCGACCGCTATCCAGCATGCATCTAGTGTATTAAGTTCATGAAAAAACGGAGTAATGCAATAAGAACAATGACAGGATGTAGACAAGATCCGTTTATCTATTGCGTAGATATAGGTCCCATCTTTTTATCCTTAGTAGCAATGATAAATACGTGTTGTTTCCCTTTCTGTCACTGGGATCACGCACCGTAAGATCGAACCCACTACCGGGCACCTCTTCCCATTGCAAGATAAATAGATCAAGTTGGCCAAACAAGACCCAAATATCGGAGACAAATACGAGGCTATAAGAGATCGTGCATATAAGAGATCAAAGAAACTCAAATAACTTTCATGGATATCAAAAGATATGACTGATCATAAACTCAAAGTTCATCAGATCCCAACAAACACACCGCAAAAGGAGTTACACCATATGGATCTCCAAGAGACGATTGTATTGAGTATTCAGCGAGAGAGAGAAAGCCATCTAGATACTAACTACGGACCCGAAGGTCTACAAAGAACTACTCACGCATCATCGAAGATGCACCAATGGAGGTGGTGAACCCCATCCGAGATGGTGTCTAGATTGGATCTGGTGGTTCTGGACTCTGCGGCTGGATGAATATTTCGTCGACTCCTCTAGGGTTTTGGGAATATTGTGGTATTTATAGAGCAAAGAGGCGGTCCGGGGGGCACCCGAGGTGGGCACAACCCACCAGGGCACGCCTGGGCCTCCTGGCGCACCCTGGTGGGTTGTGCCTCCCTCGGGGCACCCCCCAGGCGCAGCCAGGGCACATTGTGTTCCTTCTGGCCAATAAAAATTCTCCGTAAAGCTTCATGGCATTTTGACTCCATTTGATATTGATTTTCTGCAATGTAAAAACACGGAAAAACAACAACTGGCACTTGGCACTATGTCAATAGGTTAGTACCAAAAATAATATAAAATGACTATAGAATGATTATAAAATATCCAATATTGATAATATAATATCATGGAACAATGAAAAATTATAGATACATTGGAGACGTATCAGCATCCCCAAGCTTAACTCCTACTCGTCCTCGAGTAGGGAAGTGATAAAAACAGAATTTTTGATGTGGAATGTTGCCTAACATGTCATATCATATTTCTTTATTTATAGCATGGACATTTGGACTTTTATATTGTTCAAAGCAATAGTCTAGTTTTGACATGATAATTTAAATACTCAAGCATATCAACAAGCAATCATGTCTTTCAAAATATCAACGCTAAAATAAGCTATGCCTAGCCCATCATGCTCAACCATTGATGCATTCATGAAACACACTCGCATATTAGCTATGTCCAATACTCAAGTAAGATCATATTGCCTCCTAGTTGGTGCTTTTGTAAGAGAAGATGGAGACTCAAATTCACAATAAAAATTTCATAAAGTAAAAGATAGGCACTTCGCAGAGGGAAGTAGGGAGGTGCCAGAGCTCAAAGCGAAAAACTTAGAGATGAAAACATTTTGGGAGGTGTACCCATCCCACCAACGAAAATGACTTAGAGTTCCCAATACTTTCCATGCTTAGATATATCATAGGCGGTTCCCGAACAGAAAATAAAGTTTGTTCCTTTTTCCACCATACTTTCACTTTCCATGGCTAACCGTATCCACGGGTGCACTCCATACCAACACTTCCCAAGGAATTTATTATTTGACAACATAAAGTAAATTCATTTTTTTGCATTTTGGGACTGGGCATCCCTAATACCTTTGCCTTACTCTCGTGCAATGACAAGTGAATAAACACTCATCTTGAGAATAACACATCTAGCATGGAAAATATTAGCCACCCCTCATCGCTCCGCGAGCGAAACCAACACACAAAAGAGAAGTTTATTTTTGAAAATTAGAGATGGCACATGCAAATTTTCTTAAAACGGCAAAAGAATACCACATATAGGTAGATATAGTGGACTCATGTGGCAAAACTGGTTTAAAGGTTTTTGGATGCACAAGTAGTGATCATACTTAGTGCAAAATGAAGGCTAGCAGAAGATTGGGAAGTGACCAACCAAGAAACGAATAATCTCATAAGCGAGCTGAAAGTGCTAGTGACCGACTAGAGGGGGGTGAATAGGCAATTTTTATGAAAGTCTTGAAAACATGGAAGTTTCGAAGACAAACGATAGAAATAAACCTATTACCATACAGCGGAAGGTAGACTACACTAGGCAAGCCATAGTCAAGTATTCAATGAAGTGAAAGCACAAAGACTAATAGCAGCTAGGCAGTATGGATCAGGATGGAAGATAGTATGAAGCCAATCAGAACAAGCAGTCGCTCAGTGAAGACAGAAGATAATGCAGACAGGCAATGACTTCACAAGGACCAACTGCAAATAAAGAGATGGGAAGGATAGAACCAGTAGCTCGTTGAAGACAATGAATTGTTGGACCAGTTCCAGTTGCTATGACAACTGTACGTCTGGTTAGGGAGGCTGGGATTTAACTCAGAAGACCGTGTCTTCACCTTATTCCCCTTGAGCTAAGGACACCTAGTCCTCGCCCAATGACTCTGGTAAGTCTTCAAGGTAGACTTCCAAACCTTCACAGACTTCGTTCACCGGCGATCCACAATGACTCTTGGATGCTCAGAACGCGACGCCTAACCGGCTGGAGGATTCATAGTCCTCAAGTGTAATAAGTCTTCAGATCACACAGACAGGAAGACTTAAGTGATGCCTAGCCCTCTTTGGCTCTGGGTGTTTAGGGCTTTGTCCTCGCAAGGATTTCTCTCTCAAAGGCTTCGAGGTGGGTTGCTCTCAAACGACAAAAGCCGTGCACTAACTCTGAGCAGCCAACCCATTTATGGTGTAAGGGGTGGGCTATTTATAGCCACTAGGAAACCCGACCTGATTTGTCCGAAATGACCCTGGGTCACTAAGGAACTGACACGTGTTCCAACGGTCAGATTTCAAACACACATGGCAACTTTACTTGAGCTACAAGCAAAGCTGACTTATCCAGCTCTGGATAAGATTTGCTCTCATAGTCTTCGCTCAAAGATATAGGATTTTGGTTAAGCATCACTTCAGTCATTCTGACTGGTTCACTTGGACCCCACTTAACAGTACGGTGGTTCCTATGACTCAACAAAGAAGAAAAAGAACGACGAAACAACTAAGTCTTCGCGCTCCATAGTCTTCACGCGATGTCTTCTCTTGTCATAGTCTTCACATACCACCTTTGACTTTAATGTCTTCATACATTTTTAGGGGTCATCTTCGGTAGGAAAACCGAATCAATAAGGGACTTCCACCTGTGTTATCCTGCAATTCTCGCAAACACATTAGTCCCTCAACCAGGTTTGTCGTCAATACTCCAAAACCAACTAGGGGTGGCACTAGATGCACTTACAATCTCCCCCTTTTTGGTGATTGATGACAAACTGGTTGAAGTTTTCAACGGGAATAAAAGTATGTGAAATTGTAAAGGATTTAAGTATTGTCTTTGTAAGTAGAAGAAAGGCTCCCCCTGAAGATGTGCATATAAGTATTTTGCTTTTGAATGCAAGTGCACATGGCAGGTTGTACTTGCGGAGCTCCTCTTCTACTTATGAAGACAATTCATCATGCATGAAATGATATAATGAAGATAATGACATGCATAATGAAAAATGGACGTCTGCAAAATGACTTCGTGCGGAATTTATCGTCGCACATGCAGAATTTATCATCGCATCACATAGTGTCGAAAAAGGTAGCAGACGACCATCAAGTTTAAGTGTTACAACTCAAAACGAACCAAATGTTTCGAAAGCGAGAGTTGTAAGTGGAAGTGCTAGTGATCGACTAGAGGGGGGTGAATAGGCGATTTTTATGAAAATCTTCAAAACATGTAGGTTTCGAAGACCAACGATAGAAATAAACCTATTACCATGCAGCGGAATGTAGACAACACTAGGCAAACCATAGTCAAGTATTCAATGAAGTGAAAGCATAATGACTAATAGCAGCTAGTCAGTAAGGATCAGGTAGGAAGATATTATGAAGCCAATCAGAAGAAGTAATCACTCAGTGAAGCCAAATGGTGATGCAATCGTACAATGACTTCACAAGGACCAACAGTAAGTAAAGGGAAGGGAAGGATGAAACCAGTGACTCATTGAAGACAATGATTTGTTGGACCAGTTCCAGTTGCTGTGACAACTGTACATCTGGTTAGGGAGGCTGAGATTCAACTCAGAAGACCTCGTCTTCACCTTATTCCCCTTGAGCTAAGGACAACCAGTCCTCGCCCAATCACTCTGGTAAGTCTTCAAGGTAGACTTCCAAAACTTCATAGACTTCGTTCACCGCCGATCCACAATGACTCTTGGATGCTCAGAACGCGACGCCTAACCGGCTAGAGGATTCACAGTCCTCAAGTCTAATAAGTCTTTAGATCACACAGACAGGAAGACTTAAGTGATGCCTAACACTCTTTGGCTCTGGGTGTTTAGGGCTTTGTCCTCGCAAGGATTTCTCTCTCAAAGGCTTCGAGGTGGGTTGCTCTCAAACGACAAAAGTCGTACTCTAACTCTGAGCAGCCAACTGTTTATGGTTGTAGGGGCCGGGCTATTTATAGCCACTAGGCAACCCGACCTGATTTGTCCGAAATGAACTTGGGTCACTAAGGAACTGACATGTGTCCCAACAGTCAGATTTCAAAAACACACGACAACTTTACTTGGGCTACAAGCAAAGATGACTTATCCAACTCTGGACAAGATTTGCTCTCATAGTCTTCACTCGAAGACATAGGATTTTGGTTAAGCATCACTTCAGTCATTCTGACTGGTTCTCTTGGACCCCACTTAACAGTACGGTGGTTCCTATGACTCAACAAAGAAAAACACAGAATGACGAAACTGCTAAGTCTTCGCGCTCCATAGTCTTCACGCGATGTCTTCTCTTGTCATAGTCTTCAATGTGAATGTCTTCACATACCACCTTTGACTTCAATGTCTTCATACATTTTTAGGGGTCATCTCTGGTAGGAAAACCGAATCAATGAGGGACTTCTACCTGTGTTATCCTACAATTCTCACAAACACATTAGTCCCTCACCTAGGTTTGTCGTCAACACTCCAAAACTAACTAGGGGTGGCAGTAGATGCACTTACAATCTCCCCCTTTTTGGTGATTGATGACAAACTAGTTGAAGTTTTCAACGAGGAATATAATATGTGAAATTGTAAAGGGTAGGGAATTGTCTTCATAAGTTGCAAGGGCTCCCCCTGAAGATGTGCATATAAGTAATTTGCTTTTGGAATGCAAATGCACATGGTAGGTTGTACTTGTGGAGATCCTCTTCAACTTATGATGACAATTCATCATGCATGAAAATTATGTGAAGATAATGACATGCATAATGAAAAATGGACGTCTGCAAAATGATCTAAGTGCGGAATTTATCATCGCATCACAGAATAGCAATTAAGTAGCAGACGACCATCGAGTTTAAGTGTTACAACTCAAAGAACCAAATGTATCCAAAACGAGAGTTGTAAACACTAGGCAAAACATAAAGCAACCGCCCATATAGACCTGCTTGAAGACTATCAAACTCATATGCTTCTCCCCCTTTTGTCAGTAAGGACCAAAAAGGTTTGAAGACATAGAGCATCTACTCATTCCCATGAGGAGTAGGTGAAGCAGCAAGGTCGTTGGTGTTGTTCGGTGGTGCAGACGAACTCGGGGCAGTGTTGATGCGTGCAGAAGTAGGGGGCGGTGAAGTGGCATCGTCTTCATCATTGATCACTCTGGCATTCATAGTTGCTGCGGAGGAAGAGAACTCAGAGTCTTCAAGAGACGGAGTTCATTGCAGCACAGTCCTTCTTCGAGGTGTGGAGTCAAACTTGAAGCGTTCAGAGAAGCCATCCTCTTGAAGATCATCTTCAGAACACATAAGCGTCAGCCCTTTCCATGTACACCGACAAGTTTCATGGGCAACAAAGGCATTCTTGGTGGCAAGATTGCGAATGCAATTGACATCCACCAAGAGGCTTTGCATCTAATGCTTAAGCCAGTCATGATGCCTATCTTGTTTCTGATGAAGGGCAACCAGAAGCTCTCGGTCATTGAGAACACGAGATCGCTTCTTGGGCCGTTGGGCAATGGTGCTTTCAGTGGCTTCTGTAAGGGCCCGATGAGGTGCACGTGTAGTACCAGCCAGAGGATAAACACGAGTGACTGCTTCAACTCCTTCAATGTTTTGAGAGAAGCTTTGATGCTCAGCATTCTAAAGACTAAGAGGCTCCTTGGCAGGCTCTGGATAGATGGCTTCAACGGACATATCAACGTCAGGCAGAAAAATCTAATGATTGTGAGCAAAAGGCTGATATGAGACAGCTAAGTGTAGTTTGATCAGCCGCATTATCCATGGAGCATAAAACTTCAAGCCAAAAAGATCAGATCCTGATGCAGCAAGTTGGCGGATGAAGTATTGTGCATTGAAGCATTTGCCGTGAAGAATATAAAAGACCAACATCTTCATTGCACCTTGCAGTTTTGCATGTGGAGAATGTCCTTTGATGGGCCAGAGAGTTCGCCTTATAATGTGATAGATAGTACGTGGCAGATACTCAAGATCTTCAACAAAGAACTCCTTAGGATATGCAGCATCTGGAGGCAAAGGCTTCATCATGCTAAGCATCTGACTCATGTTTGGTTGAGGCTTCTGAAAGATGCTCTCCATAGCTGCACTGTGAAGCTGACAACCAGGTTTATAAAGATCTCCAAGAGTGGGCAGACCAGTGAGCTCAATGATATCAAAGGCTTTTTCTTGCTGGACAAACAGGAACTGGCTTCGGGAGAATTTATATGATGCTGTAAGAATTCTACAAATGAATGCAGACTATGAGAACCAAGGGATTCTCCTACGGACATGTACCTGTGACAGCATTAAGGTGCGAGGGAAGGGGAAGAGGTCATATGCATTCTCAGAAGATTTTGAAGATAAATCAGTTTAGAAGACATTGACCTCAACGTGCGAAGACATTCACTCATAGATAAAGAGTTGGTTCCAGATTTGTACGAATCCATGGATCAATACAAGTGAGGAATCTAACTACTTTGTGAAGCATAAGTGAACATACTAGGCATATTATGAGATGTAGTATGAAATAGATCCAACTTGTGTGAATAGAAACTTCTTGTGGCAGAAAGTGATGAATCTATAGGATCAAAGGGGCTGCAAAAAGGAAGTTTTATTTACCACACGAAGAACTGGTAGACAGAGAGGGAGATGAGGCCGAGCAGTTCGATCGTCCGTGCCCTAACTTGGCGACGGAGGACACCTACGGCGACGGCGGAGAAGACGATGTCCGCAGCCGGCGTGAAGACGGCGTCGAAGAGGTCGCGGCAGCTAAGCGCTTCGTCACCAGCGTTGTCGAGGGCTAGCGGTGGCGCTAGGGTTTGCGCGAGAGTGGAAGAAAGGATAATGACTGTGGTGAGGCGTGTATTCATAGGGACAGGGATGGCACAATGTTATTAAACAGGTGCCCCTAGCGATTCACATCTGAAGGACACGTGGCCATCATGCAACATATCAGAGGTTGTTCCACGTTCCCACGCACGCCAGGATTGTCGGGTGGTCGTTCCCACTTCTCCGGGTTTCAGGTGAAGGAATTAGCATTGAAAGCGGACTTAATGTTTGTCTCTGTATCTTCTGCTGAAAAGGACGTAGAGAAGACATTCGACAGTTTCAGGAGAATGCATATGATTTGGAGAGATAGAGTTTGAGATAGAAAGGATAGAGAGGTTAGGGTCCGATCACATTCACTTAGTTCAAAAGATTCAATAAGAAGACATAGCTATAAGTGAATGTTGTAGAGGACAGAACACTAGTATATATATGTGAGAAAGACAATCAAACCAACATAGTGAAGATAATCATGAAGACAGGTTGAGAATGAAGACAAACAAAATGTGAAGACATAGCAAATGTAACGCATGGGTGAAATACTTCAAACAGAAGAATTTGGTGGTGGCGTTACCCACCGTATAGGAAGTATTAGACCCAGACACGACACACAATTATCGTGGCGCTCCGAAGTCAAATTCCACATTAATGTATTCACACTTAGAATGTATGTCTTCATTGATTGAAGATATACTTTACTTCGTGTGTTGCACATCTAAGTCATCAATATGCATAAGTGTTAGGATGTGTGCCTGATCACAGGACATTTGAGGATTCCAAGATGTTTAGGTCACACCGTAACTTGCAAAACCTCTTCTCATCCAAGGGCTTGGTGAAGATATCTGCCAATTGCTCTTCAGTGTTGACGTGTATGATGTCAATATCTTCCTTCACAACATGATCTCTGAGAAAGTGATAACGTATTTCAATGTGCTTTGTCTTCGAGTGCTGAACTGGGTTGTTGGCAATCTTGATGGCGCTTTCGTTGTCGCAATAGAGTGGCACTTGCTTCAGATGAATGCCATAATCTTTGAGTGTTTGCTTCATCCATAGAAGTTGAGCGCAACAAGATCCAGCAGCAATGTATTCAGATTCAGCAGTGGAGAGAGATACACAGTTCTGCTTCTTTGAAGACCAACAAACAAGTGATCGTCCCAGAAAATGACATGTGCCTGATGTAGACTTGTGATCCACCTTATCACCAGCATAATCAGCATCCGAGAATCCAACCAGATCAAACTCTGAGCCCTTTGGATACCATAATCCTAATGTTGGGGTGTGAGCCAAATATCAAAGAATTCGCTTCACAGCTAAGTGATGCGATTCCTTAGGTGCCGCTTGGAATCGAGCACACATGCAAACACTAAGCATAATATCTGGCCTAGATGCACATGCATAAAGTATAGAACCAATCATGGAGCGGTATACCTTTTGATCAAACTCTTTACCATTGTCGTCGGGACCCAGATGATGTTTGGCTGGCATTGGCGTCGTGAAGCCTTTGCAGTCCTTGCATACCAAACTTCTTCAGGCAATCTTTGAGGTACTTCTCTTGAGATATGAAGATGCCGTTGCGTTGCTGGCGTATTTGAAGACCGAGGAAGAACTTCAGATCACCCATCATGGACATCTGATATTGCTCTTGCATCATATATCCAAACTCGTCAGTGTATTTCTGATTGGTGCAGCCGAAGATAATGTCATCCACATATATTTGGCACACAAAGAGTTCACCATCATATGTCTTCGTGAAGAGAGTGGGATCGAGGGAACCAGGTTTGAAGCCTTTGCTCTTCAGGAAGTATTTGAGTGTGTCATACCAAGCCCGAGGTGCTTGTTTGAGGCCATACAGTGCCTTGTTGAGCTTGTACACCATGTCAAGATGTTTTGGATCTTCAAAGCCAGGCGGTTGTGCAACATACACTTCTTCTTCAATCTTGCCATTGAGAAAGGCGCTCTTCACATCCATTTGATATAGAAGAATGTTATGATGATTTGCATAGGCCAGCAGTATGCGTATGGCTTCAAGTCTAGCCACATGAGCAAATGTTTCATCGAAGTCAATCCCTTCAACTTGAGTGTACCCTTGAGCAACGAGACGAGCTTTGTTTCAAACAACTTGACCATGCTCATCTTGCTTGTTGCGATATATCCATTTGGTGCCTATTATATTGTGCTTGCGAGGATCAGGACGCTTAACCAGTTCCCATACATTACTCAGCTCAAACTGTTGAAGCTCTTCTTGCATAGCTTGAATCCATTCAGGTTCCATGAAGGCTTCTTCAACTTTCTTGGGTTCAAATATTGAGACGAATGCGAAGTGCCCACAGAAATTTGCTAGCTGTGTTGCCCTTGAACGAGTGAGTGGACCTGGTGCATTGATGCTATCAATTATTCTCTCAATCCGTACTTCATTTGCAACATGAGGATGTACAGGACGAAGATTTTGCTCTTGTTGATCATTGTCATCGTTAGAGGGATTGTCTTCAGGCTGAGCATTGTCTTCAGGTTGATCAGGTGCGGAGATGATAAGTTGCTCTTCAGCCTGAACTTGAGACGGTATGATTTCTCCAGTTCCCATAAGTTTGATTGATTCACTGGATGGAACTTCATCTAGCACATTTGACAGGTGCTCTCTTTGTGAGCCGTTCGTCTCATCAAACCGCACATCCACTGTTTCAACCACTTTATAGTGAAGAAGGTTGAAGACTCTGTAGGAGTGCGAATCCTTTCCATATCCAAGCATAAAACCCTCATGTGCTTTTGGTGCAAATTTTGAAGTGTGATGTGGATCCTTGATCCAGCACCTGGCACCAAATACTCTGATGTAACTGACATTTGGCTTCTTGCCAGTAAGGAGCTCATAGGATGTCTTATTCAGAAGCTTGTGAAGATAAACACGGTTGATGATATGGCATGTAGTATCAATGGCTTCAGACCAGAACTTTCTTGGAGTCTTGTATTCATCAAGCATCATCCGGGCCATCTCAATAAGTGTTCTATTCTTGCGTTCAATGACGCCATTCTGCTGTGGCGTGTATGGAGCTGAGAATTCATGTGTGATGCCTAAAGTATCAAGATATGTATCTAGGCTAGTGTTCTAGAATTCAGTGCCATTGTCACTTCTGATGTGCTTTATCTTGGCGCCATAGTTGTTCATTGCTCGATTGGCGAAGCGTCTGAAGACATCCTGCATTTCAGTCTTGTAGAGGATTATATGCACCCAAGTATATCTGGAATAATCATCAACAATGACAAAGCCATTGAGACAAGCAGTAGTAGAAAGAGTTGAGTAATGAGTGGGACCGAAAAGATCCATGTGGAGAAGTTCGAAGGGTTGAGTCGTTGTCATGATTGTCTTCGAGGGATGCTTGGCCCTCGTCATCTTTCCTGCTTCACAGGCACCGCATAAGTGATCCTTCTTGAACTTGACGCCCTCGATGCCTATGACATGCTTCTTCCTTGCAAGGGTGTGGAGGTTCCTCATGCCAGCATGCCCTAGCCTTCGATGCCAGAGCCAGCATTCAGAAGCTTTTGCTAGAAGACATACGGCAAGTTGTGGTCCTGCTGAGAAATCTACCACGTACAAATCATATTTCCGATACCCTTCAAACACTAGAGACTTGTCAGATTCCATTAGAACAAGGCAACAATATTTTCCAAATATCACAATCATGTTTAAATCGCAAAGCATTGAGACAGACATTAAGTTGAAACCAAGGGATTCAACAAGCATGACTTTATCCATGTGTTGATCCTTTGAGATTGCAACTCTACCTAGACCCAATACCTTGCTTTTACCAGTGTCAGCAAATGTGATGTGACTTTTGTCAGATGGACATAAAGTTGAGTCCATGAGAAGGCTTCGCTTGCCAGTCATGTGATTGGTACACCTACTATCAATAATCCATTCTGAAGCTGCTGGTGTCGTACCCTACAGTGCAGTTAGGGGGATAGGCTTCACAAAGAGAATTGTGAAGCAAAAACATTTGACGAACCAGTGGATTATTAAAGCTTAGATCGAGATTAGGACTGATAGGGCAAGTAGCAAGCGATTCAGGAACAAAGCACATAATAAGACCATTTGGGCATTTGATCTTGCGCCCTACAAGATGTTTAAGGTCCCCAGCAATAGCGTTAGACGATTTTGGTTTTTTTTCTGGAGACCTTTCCCTGCAAAAGAGAGTTAAGCTTTCTTAGCCACCCACATCTTCAAGGATGGCTTCGAAGCAATGAGTCTAAGTGCAGCATCTGAGAACTTTGGCTTTGGAGCCCTAGCAAAAAGTCTTGCAGGTGGACAATAGTACTCATAAGAATAAGCAGAATCGTTCTTGCTCTTATGAACATGGCGGTTTGATGAACCGCGCTCATATTCATAGGCCTGAGTATGGCTTCCCTGCAAAACATTTGCGTTAGTGCGACTCGGGTGAGTCCTCTGTCTGTATGAAGCCTTTGGACCGTATGAAGCCTTTGGACCGTATGAAGCCTACGGTCTGGGGTTTGTCTTCTTCACCTGTGGTGTCATGATGACATTCACAGGAAGATTCTCCAAACACCTTTTCGGCACCCAGATCTTCTTCATAGGCGGTCCATTCCCGCAGTTAGTGCCAATATACTTGGCAAACACTTCACCATTCTGATTCTTAAACAGTCTATAGTTTGCATCAAAGGATTCATCAATAACAATGGGATTAGCACAAGTGAAGCCAGATAGGGTGGATGGATCCGCTGAAGGTCCCTTTGCAGCAACCCATGTGGTTTTGGGGTACTGCTCGTGTTTCCAGTAAGAGCCATCAGCATTCATTTTCCTTTCGAACCCAACACCCTCTTTCCTAGGGTTTCGGTTCAGGATCTGCCTTTTGAGGACATCACATAGTGTCTGATGCCCTTTGAGACTTTTGTACATCCCTGTTTCAAGCAGTGTCTTCAACCTAGCATTCTCATCAGCAATAGCAGTGGTATCCTCAGCAGAGGGGTTAGTTACCACATCAACGGTTGAAGATATTGCAACAGTAGCAGCAGTAGAACATCTAGCGACAGAAGTAGCGTTGTCACGCTCAACGCATTTAATACATGGTGGTTCAAATCCTTCCTGAGCTGAACTGATCTGTTTGGCGCGAAGTGACTCATTTTCCTTTTGAAGATCTTCATGAGCCTCTCTCAATTTCTCAAGATCTTGCTTCCTTTGAAGATAATCATAGGAAAGCCTTTCATGAGTTGTTGAGAACGTTTCTGTAGGATCGAAAGTATGTCTAGAGGGGGGGTGATTAGACTACTTGACCAAATAAAAACTTAACCTTTTCCCAATTTTAGTTCTTGGCAGATTTTAGCTATTGTAGGACAAGTCAAGCAATCATCACACAATTCAAGCAAGCATGCAAAGAGTATATTGGCAGCGGAAAGTAAAGCATGCAAATTGCAAGAATGTAAAGGGAAGGGTTTGGAGAATTCAAATGCAATTGGAGACACGGATGTTTTTCCCGTGGTTCGGATAGGTGGTGCTATCCTACATCCAAGTTGATGGAGACTTCAACCCACGAAGGGTAACGGTTGCGCGAGTCCACGGAGGGCTCCACCCACGAAGGGTAATGGTTGCGCGAGTCCACGGAGGGCTCCACCCACGAAGGGTCCACGAAGAAGCAACCACCCACGAAGGGTCCACGAAGAAGCAACCTTGTCTATCCCACCATGGCCATCGCCCATGAAGGACTTGCCTCACTAGCGGGGCCATCGCCCATGAAGGACTTGCCTCACTAGCGGTAGATCTTCACGAAGTAGGCGATCTCCTTGCCCTTACAAACTTCTTGGTTCAACTCCACAATCTTGTCGGAGGCTCCCAAGTGACACCTAGCCAATCTAGGAGACACCACTCTCCAAGAAGTAACAAATGGTGTGTTGATGATGAACTCCTTGCTCTTGTGCTTCAAATGATAGTCTCCCCAACACTCAACTCTCTCTCATAGGATTTGGATTTTGTGGAAATAAGATTTGAGTGGAAAGCAACTTGGGAAGGCTAGAGATCAAGATTCATATGGTAGGAATGGAATATCTTGGTCTCAACACATGAGTAGGTGGTTCTCTCTCAAAACATATGAGTTGGAATTGTGTATGCGTTCTGATGGCTCTCTCCACGAATGAAGAGGAGGTGGAGGGGTATATATAGCCTCCACACAAAATCCAACCATTACACACAGTTTTCCAATCTCGCTGGGACCGAATCAACAAACTCGGTCGGACCGAAAAGGTAAACCTAGTGACCGTTAGAGATTTTCGGTGGGACCGAAATGCAACTCGGTAGGACCGATATGGTTAGGGTTTGGGCATAATGTAATCTCGGTGAGACCAATTACACAAACTCGGTGAGACCGATTTTGGTAATTAGCTAACCAGAGAGTTGGTCGGGCAAACTCGGTGGGACCGATTTGCTCTTTTGGTGAGACCGAAAAGTTACAAAAAGGAAACACTGAATTTACATTGCAATCTCGGTGGGACCGATTCACTCTTTCGGTGAGACCGAAAAGTTACGAAAGGGAAACAGAGAGTTTGCAATCCCATCTCGGTGAGACCGAGATCCCTATCGGTAGAACCGAATTGCTAGGGTTTGGCAGTGGCTTATGACAAGTGAAACTCGGTGGCGCTGGATAGAAAGAATCGGTAGGACCGAGTTTGGCTTAGGGTTTAGGTCATATGTGGATATGGGAAAGTAGTTGAGGGTTTTGGAGCATATCACTAAGCACATGAAGCAAAAGGCTCATTAAGCAACACCTCATCCCTCCTTGATAGTATTGGCTTTTCCTAAAGACTCAATGTGATCTTGGATCACTAAAATATAAAATGAAGAGTCTTGAGCTTTTAAGCTTGAGCCAATCCTTTGTCCTTAGCATTTTGAGGGTTCCACTTTCACATCCATGCCATGCCAATCATTGAGCTTTCCTGAAATAGTCATCTTGGAATAGCATTAGCTCAATGAGCTATATGTTGTTATGAATTACCAAAACCACCTAGGGATAGTTGCACTTTCAATCTCCCCCTTTTTGGTAATTGATGATAACATATAGATCAAAGCTTCGACAAATGATAATAAGCATGAAATATATCGTCGCTTTGAGAAGTATGTGACAAGTAAGAGCTCCCCCTAAATTTGTGCATATTTAAATTTTGCTTTGGACTGCAAATGCACAAAGAGTTAGAGTCATGGGTTACTCTTCCATGTCACATACATCTTGGTGGAGCGCACTCATCACCAAGAATAGTGAATGATCACATAAGATAGATAAGATGATAATATTAAGCAAACATTAAGTGTAGCTTATGATCAGACACATGATCATCAATGTCTCACGAGCAATGACATAGTATCTCACACAAAAGCAAACAAAGTTCGAAAAAACACCAAATAAAACAAGAGAGAATAAAAGCAACACTCTCTCTCGAAGCCTATGATCTATACATTTTCTCCCCCTTTGGCAACAAGTTACCAAAAAGTTCCTAGAAAATGCATAGTGCTAAGTCGACACTCAGGCTTGATCTTCAGGTGGTGGTGGAGTCCGAAGCACTCCAAGGACGAAGCCTTTTGTAGACGTGGTCGGAGTCGAGGCTGAAGTGGACGCTGGAGCTGGTGGAACTGAGGCTGTAGCTGGTGCAGACGTGGTGGTTCTGAAGGAAATATGCCCTAGAGGCAATAATAAAGTTATTATTTATTTCCTTATAATCATGGTAAATGTTTATTATTCATGCTAGAATTGTATTAACCGGAAACATAATACATGTGTGAATACATAGACAAACAAAGTGTCACTAGTATGCCTCTACTTGACTAGCTCGTTAATCAAAGATGGTTATGTTTCCTGACCATGAACAATGAGTTGTTATTTGATTAACGAGGTCACATCATTAGTTGAATGATCTGATTGACATGACCCATTCCATTAGCTTAGCACCCGATCATTTAGTATGTTGCTATTGCTTTCTTCATGACTTATACATGTTCCTATAACTATGAGATTATGCAACTCCCGTTTGCCGGAGGAACACTTTGGGTGCTACCAAACATCACAACGTAACTGGGTGATTATAAAGGAGCATTACAGGTGTCTCCAAAGGTACATGTTGGGTTGACGTATTTCGAGATTAGGATTTGTCACTCCGATTGTCGGAGAGGTAACTCTGGGCCCTCTCGGTAACGCACATCACTTAAGCCTTGCAAGCATTGCAACTAAATGAGTTAGTTGCGGGATGATGTATTACAGAACGAGTAAAGAGACTTGCCGGTGACGAGATTGAACTAGGTATAGGAATACCGACGATCGAATCTCGGGCAAGTAACATACCGATGACAAAGGGAAGAACGTATGTTGTTATGCGGTCTGACCGATAAAGATCTTCGTAGAATATGTAGGAGCCAATATGGGCATCCAGGTCCCGCTATTGGTTATTGACCGGAGACATGTCTCGGTCATGTCTACATTGTTCTCGAACCCGTAGGGTCCGCACGCTTAAGGTTACGATGATAGTTATATTATGAGTTTATATATCTTGATGTACCGAAGGTTGTTCGGAGTCCCGGATGTGATCACGGACATGACGAGGAGTCTCGAAATGGTCGAGATGTAAAGATTGATATATTGGAAGCCTATGTTTGGATATCGGAAGTGTTCCGGGTGAAATCGGGATTTTACTGGAGTACCGGGAGGTTACCGGAACCCCCCGGGAGCTATATGGGCCTTAGTGGGCTTTAGTGGAAAGGAGAAAGGGGCAGCCCAAGGTGGCTGTGCGCCTCCCACTTCCCCTAGTCCTATTAGGACTAGGAGAGGTGGCCGGCCCCCTCTCTCTCTTTCCCCCCTCAAGGAATCCTATTCCAACTAGGATTGGGGGGGGGGGGAATCCTACTCCCAGAGGGAGTAGGACTCTCCTGGCGCGCCTCCTATGGCCGGCCAGCCTTCCCCCCCTCTAGTCCTTTATATACTGAGGTAGAGGCACCCTAGAACACACAAGTTGATCCACGTGATCTATTCCTTAGCCGTGTGCGGTGCCCCCAGCCACCATATTCCTCGATAATACTGTAGCGGAGTTTAGGCGAAGCCCTGCTGCTGTAGTACATCAAGATCGTCACCACGCCGTCGTGCTGACGGAACTCTTCCCCGACACTTTGCTGGATCGGAGTCCAGGGATCGTCATCGAGCTGAACATGTGCTCGAACTCGGAGGTGCCGTAGTTTCGGTGCTTGATCGGTTGGATCGTGAAGACGCACGACTACTTCCTCTATGTCGTGTTAGCGCTTCCGCAGTCGGTCTGCGTTGGGTACGTAGACAACACTCTCCCCTCTCGTTGCTATGCATCACATGACCTTGTGTGTGCGTAGGAAATTTTTTGAAATTACTACGAAACCCAACAGTGGTATCAGAGCCAGGTTTCGATCCTGGGACCTGTGGGTTATGAGCGATATAAGTCATACTGCCTACCAGCATGTCATACTTTGGTTCGGAGGCATTGTTGGACGAGACGACCCGGACCAACATTACGCGTACGCTTACGCGAGACCGGTTCCCCCGACGTGCTTTGCACATAGGTGGCTTGCGGGCGACTGTCTCTCCAACTTTAGTTGAACCAAGTGTGGCTACGCCCGGTCCTTGCGAAGGTTAAAACGGAGTCTATTTGACAAACTATCGTTGTGGTTTTGATGCGTAGGTGAGATTGGTTCTTGCTTAAGCCCGTAGCAGCCACGTAAAAACTTGCAACAACAAAGTAGAGGACATCTAACTTGTTTTTGCAGGGCATGTTGTGATGTGATATGGTCAAGGCATGATGCTGAATTTTATTGTATGAGATGATCATGTTTTGTAACCGAGTTATCGGCAACTGGCAGGAGCCATATGGTTGTCGCTTTATTGTATGCAATGCAATCGCAATGTAATGCTTTACTTTATTACTAAACGGTAGTGATTGTCGTGGAAGCATAAGATTGGCGAGACGACAACAATGCTACGATGGAGATCAAGGTGTTGCGCCGGTGACGATGGTGATCATGACGGTGCTTCGGAGATGGAGATCACAAGCACAAGATGATGCCCATATCATATCACTTATATTGATTGCATGTGATGTTTATCTTTTTATGCATCTTATCTTGCTTTGATTGACGGTAGCATTATAAGATGATCTCTCACTAAATTATCAAGAAGTGTTCTCCCTGAGTATGCACCGTTGCCAAAGTTCGTCGTGCCCAGACACCACATGATGATCGGGTGTGATAAGCTCTACGTCCATCTACAACGGGTGCAAGCCAGTTTTGCACACGCAGAATACTCAGGTTAAACTTGACGAGCCTAGCATATGCAGATATGGCCTCGAAACACGGAGACCGAAAGGTCGAGCGTGAATCATATAGTAGATATGATCAACATAACGATGTTCACCATTGAAAACTACTCCATCTCACGTGATGATCGGTTATGGTTTAGTTGATTTGGATCACGTAATCACTTAGAAGATTAGAGGGATGTCTATCTAAGTGGGAGTTCTTAAGTAATTTGATTAATTGAACTTAAACTTATCATGAACTTAGTACCTGATAGTATCTTGCTTGTTTATGTTGATTGTAGATAGATGGCTCGTGCTGTTGTTCCGTTGAATTTTAATGCGTTCCTTGAGAAAGCAAAGTTGAAAGATGATGGTAGCAATTATACGGACTGGGTCCGTAACTTGAGGATTATCCTCATTGCTGCTCAGAAGAATTACGTCCTGGAAGCACCGCTGGGTGCCAGGCCTGCTGCTGGAGCAACACCAGATGTTATGAACGTCTGGCAGAGCAAAGCTGATGACTACTCGATAGTTCATTGTGCCATGCTTTACGTCTTAGAATCGGGACTTCAATGACGTTTTGAACGTCATGGAGCATATGAGATGTTCCAGGAGTTGAAGTTAATATTTCAAGCAAATGCCCGGATTGAGAGATATGAAGTCTCCAATAAGTTCTATAGCTGCAAGATGGAGGAGAACAGTTCTGTCAGTGAGCATATACTCAAAATGTCTGGGTATAATAATCACTTGATTCAATTGGGAGTTAATCTTCCGGATAATTGCGTCATTGACAGAATTCTCCAATCACTGCCACCAAGCTACAAGAGCTTCGTGATGAACTATAATATGCAAGGGATGAACAAGACTGTTCCCGAGCTCTTCGCGATGCTGAAAGTTGCGGAGGTAGAAATCAAGAAGGAGCATCAAGTGTTGATGGTTAACAAGACCACTAGTTTCAAGAAAAAGGGCAAAGGGAAGAAGAAGGGGAACTTCAAGAAGAACGGCAAGCAAGTTGCTACTCAAGAGAAGAAACCCAAGTCTGGACCTAAGCCTGAAACTGAGTGCTTCTACTGCAAGCAGACTGGTCACTGGAAGCGGAACTGCCCCAAGTATTTGGCGGATAAGAAGGATGGCAAGGTGAACAAAGGTATATGTGATTTACATGTTATTGATGTGTACCTTACTAGAGCTCGCAGTAGCACCTGGGTATTTGATACTGGTTCTGTTGCTAATATTTGCAACTCGAAACAGGGACTACGGAATAAGCGGGCACTGGCAAAGGACGAGGTGACGATGCACGTGGGAAACGGTTCCAAAGTCGATGTGATCGCGGTCGGCACGCTACCTCTACATCTACCTTCGGGATAAATATTAGACCTAAATAATTGTTATTTGGTGCCAGCGTTGAGCATGAACATTATATCTGGATCTTGTTTGATGCGAGAAGGTTATTCATTTAAATCAGAGAATAATGGTTGTTCTATTTATATGAGTAATATCTTTTATGGTCATGCACCCTTGAAGAGTGGTCTATTCTTATTAAATCTCGATAGTAGTAATACACATATTCATAATGTTGAAGCCAAAAGATGCAGAGTTGATAAAGTGCAACTTATTTGTGGCACTGTCGTTTAGGTCATATCGGTGTAAAGCGCATGAAGAAACTCCATACTGATGGACTTTTGGAACCACTTGATTATGGATCACTTGGTACTTGCGAACTGTGCCTCATGGGCAAGATGACTAAAACACCGTTCTCCGGTACTATGGAGAGAGCAATAGATTTGTTGGAAATCATACATACCGATGTATGTGGTCCGATGAATATTGAGGCTCATGGCGGATATCGTTTTTTTCTCACCTTCATAGATGATTTAAGCAGATATGGGTATATCTACTTAATGAAACATAAGTCTGAAACATTTGAAAAGTTCAAAGAATTTCGGAGTGAAGTTGAAAATCATTGTAACAAGAAAATAAAGTTTCTACGATCTGATCGTGGAGGAGAATATTTGAGTTACGAGTTTGGTGTACATTTAAAAAAATGTGGAATAATTTCGCAACTCACGCCACCCGGAACACCACAGCGTAATGGTGTGTCCGAACGTCGTAATCGTACTTTACTAGATATGGTGCGATCTATGATGTCTCTTACAGATTTACCGCTATCGTTTTGGGGTTATGCTTTAGAGACGGCCGCATTCACGTTAAATAGGGCACCATCAAAATCCGTTGAGACGACACCTTATGAACTATGGTTTGGAAAGAAACCAAAGTTGTCATTTCTTAAAGTTTGGGGCTGCGATGCTTATGTGAAAAAGCTTCAACCTGATAAGCTCGAACCCAAATCGGAGAAATGTGTCTTCATAGGATACCCAAAGGAGACTGTTGGGTACACCTTCTATCACAGATCCGAAGGCAAGACATTCGTTGCGAAGAATGGATCCTTTCTAGAGAAGGAGTTTCTCTCGAAAGAAGTGAGTGGGAGGAAAGTAGAACTTGACGAGGTAACTGTACCTGCTCCCTTACTGGAAAGTAGTACATCACAGAAAACTGTTTCAGTGACACCTACACCAGTTAGTGAGGAAGCTAATGATAATGATCATGAAACTTCAGATCAAGATACTACTGAACCTCGTAGATCAACCAGAGTAAGATCCGCACTAGAGTGGTACGGTAATCCTGTTCTGGAAGTCATGCTACTAGATCATGATGAACCTACGAACTATGAAGAAGCGATGGTGAGCCCAGATTCCGCAAAGTGGCTTGAAGCCATGAAATCTGAGATGGGATCCATGTATGAGAACAAAGTATGGACTTTGGTTGACTTGCGCGATGATCGGCAAGCAATTGAGAATAAATGGATCTTCAAGAAGAAGACTGACGCTGATGGTAATGTTACTGTCTACAAAGCTCGACTTGTCGCGAAAGGTTTTCAACAAGTTCAAGGGGTTGACTACGATGAGACTTTCTCACCTGTAGCGATGCTTAAGCCTGTCCGAATCATGTTAGCAATTGCCGCATTTTACGATTATGAAATTGGGCAGATGGATGTTAAAACTGCATTCCTGAATGGATTTCTGGAAGAAGAGTTGTATATGATGCAACCGGAAGGTTTTGTCGATCCAAAGGGAGCTAACAAAGTGTTCAAGCTCCTGCGATCCATTTATGGACTGGTGCAAGCCTCTCGGAGTTGGAATAAACGCTTTGATAGTGTGATCAAAGCATTTGGTTTTATACAGACTTTCGGAGAAGCCTGTATTTACAAGAAAGTGAGTGGGAGCTCTGTAGCATTTCTGATATTATATGTGGATGACATATTACTAATTGGAAATGATATAGAATTTCTGGATAGCATAAAGGGATACTTGAATAAGAGTTTTTCAATGAAAGACCTCGGTGAAGCTGCTTACATATTAGGCATTAAGATCTATAGAGATAGATCAAGACGCTTAATTGGACTTTCACAAAGCACATACCTTGACAAAGTTTTGAAGAAGTTCAAAATGGATCAAGCAAAGAAAGGGTTCTTGCCTGTGTTACAAGGTGTGAAGTTGAGTAAGACTCAATGCCCGACCACTACAGAAGATAGAGAGAAAATGAAAGATGTTCCCTATGCTTCAGCCATAGGCTCTATCATGTATGCAATGTTGTGTACCAGACCTGATGTGTGCCTTGCTATAAGTTTAGCAGGGAGGTACCAAAGTAATCCAGGAGTGGATCACTGGACATCGGTCAAGAACATCCTGAAATACCTGAAAAGGACTAAGGATATGTTTCTCGTATATGGAGGTGACAAAGAGCTCACCGTAAAAGGTTACGTTGATGCAAGCTTTGACACTGATCCGGAGGATTCTAAATCGCAAACCGGATACGTGTTTACATTAAATGGTGGAGCTGTCAGTTGGTGCAGTTCTAAACAAAGCGTCGTAGCGGGATCTACATGTGAAGCGGAGTACATAGCTGCTTCGGAAGCAACGAACGAAGGAGTCTGGATGAAGGAGTTCATATCCGATCTAGGTGTCATACCTAGTGCATCGGGTCCAATGAAAATCTTTTGTGACAATACTGGTGTAATTGCCTTGGCAAAGGAATCCAGATTTCACAAAAGGACCAAACACATCAAGAGACGCTTCAACTCCATCTGGGATCTAGTCCAGGTGGGAGACATAGAGATTTGCAAGATACATACGGATCTGAATGTTGCAGACCCGTTGACTAAGCCTCTTCCACGAGCAAAACATGATCAGCACCAAGGCTCCATGGGTGTTAGAATCACTACAGTGTAATCTAGATTATTGACTCTAGTGCAAGTGGGAGACTGAAGGAAATATGCCCTATAGGCAATAATAAAGTTATTATTTATTTCCTTATAATCATGATAAATGTTTATTATTCATGCTAGAATTGTATTAACCGGAAACATAATACATGTGTGAATACATAGACAAACAAAGTGTCACTAGTATGCCTCTACTTGACTAGCTCGTTAATCAAAGATGGTTATGTTTCCTGACCATGAACAATGAGTTGTTATTTGATTAACGAGGTCACATCATTAGTTGAATGATCTGATTGACATGACCCATTCCATTAGCTTAGCACCCGATCGTTTAGTATGTTGCTATTTCTTTCTTCATGACTTATACATGTTCCTATAACTATGAGATTATGCAACTCCCGTTTGCCGGAGGAACACTTTGGGTGCTACCAAACGTCACAACGTAACTGGGTGATTACAAAGGAGCATTACAGGTGTCTCCAAAGGTACATGTTGGGTTGACGTATTTCGAGATTAGGATTTGTCACACCGATTGTCGGAGAGGTATCTCTGGGCCCTCTCGGTAACGCACATCACTTAAGCCTTGCAAGCATTGCAACTAAATGAGTTAGTTGCGGGATGATGTATTATGGAACGAGTAAAGAGACTTGCCGGTAACGAGATTGAACTAGGTATAGGAATACCGACGATCGAATCTCGGGCAAGTAACATACCGATGACAAAGGGAAGAACGTATGTTGTTATGCGGTCTGACCGATAAAGATCTTCGTAGAATATGTAGGAGCCAATATGGGCATCCAGGTCCCGCTATTGGTTATTGACCGGAGACATGTCTTGGTCATGTCTACATTGTTCTCGAACCCGTAGGGTCCGCACGCTTAAGGTTACGATGATAGTTATATTATGAGTTTATATATCTTGATGTACCGAAGGTTGTTCGGAGTCCCGGATGTGATCACGGACATGACGAGGAGTCTCGAAATGGTCAAGACGTAAAGATTGATATATTGGAAGCCTATGGTTGGATATCGGAAGTGTTCCGGGTGAAATTGGGATTTTACCGGAGTACCGGGAGGTTACCGGAACCCCCTGGGAGCTATATGGGCCTTAGTGGGCTTTAGTGGAAAGGAGAAAGGGGCAGCCCAAGGTGGCTGTGCGCCTCCCCCCTTCCCCTAGTCCTATTAGGACTAGGAGAGGTGGCCGGCCCCCCCTCTCTCTTTCCCCCTCAAGGAATCCTATTCCAACTAGGATTGGGGGGGGGAATCCTACTCCTAGAGGGAGTAGGACTCTCCTGGCGCGCCTCCTATGGCTGGCCAGCCTTCCCCCCCTCTAGTCCTTTATATACTGAGGTAGAGGCACCCTAGAACACACAAGTTGATCCACGTGATCTATTCCTTAGCCGTGTGCGGTGCCCCCAGCCACCATATTCCTCGATAATACTGTAGCGGAGTTTAGGCGAAGCCCTGCTGCTGTAGTACATCAAGATCGTCACCACGCCGTCGTGCTGACGGAACTCTTCCCCAACACTTTGCTGGATTGGAGTCCGGGGATCGTCATCGAGCTGAACGTGTGCTCGAACTTGGAGGTGCCGTAGTTTCGGTGCTTGATCGGTTGGATCGTGAAGACGTACGGCTACTTCCTCTACGTCGTGTTAGCTCTACCACAGTGGGTCTGCATTGGGTACGTAGACAACACTCTCCCCTCTCGTTGCTATGCATCACATGATCTTGTGTGTGCGTAGGAAATTTTTTGAAATTACTATGAAACCCAACAGGCTCTGGGGTCAGCAACTGGCATTGCAGACGACCTCGGACCTCGTGGCACTCTGGCAAAGGCATCAGTTGTAGTCTTGCCTCTACTCTCCTGCATGTCATCCTGGAGCTGCTCCACTGCAGTCTAAATCTCTGTCACTTTGACATCCAAGTCATAGAACTTTTGTTCCATGATCCTCTCTAAGCTCTGCTGATTCTGAGTGAGGGTGGCCAGTCCTTGGTCAATCCTCAGTGTGGATGCAATCAAGTAACCAAGCTACTCTTGTTTGGTTTTCAAGAAATACTCAGATGCCTCCTCTTGAGTTGGCATCTTGGCAGCTTTCTCCTTCCTTGCCTTCTCCTTCTTTGCTTGTGCTTGTGCAGATGATGGTTCATTCTCATTCATGACAACTTGATTATGTTCAAAATCTGGACGGATGGGCAAGTGTTTCTTGTCCAATAAGTATATGCCTGTGCCCATCTTGGAGTTGATTAACCCTTGAATTTGTGGGGCATATCCACAGCTCCTCTTCTGATCAGCTGCTGTCCTCTTAATGGTCTCTACCATGAGGCTCATCACTTTGAACTTCTGTGGCACATCAAATATATGAAGCAAATTGATCGCATGGCCTCTGATCATCTTGTGATCACCTGACTTGGGCAACAAGGTGTGCCTAAGGATCCAGTTGATAGTTGGCAGCCCTAACAGAAGATAATGCACTGAGCCAAACTTGAAAGTATCAAGTGCTTCATTTGGAATTTCCTTGTACATGTTGGACATAGAGTTGTGGTCCATCTTCTTCTTGGCATATACATCCAAGTCATCTTCCTGCTCTTCTGGGGCATTGATCAGCTGAGCCCATTCAGCAACTGTAGATTGGTACCTCGTACCTTCAGACATCCAAGTTATCCTACCATCTGGATAGAAGTGTCCCGTGGAGTAGAATTGCATAATAAGTTCCTCGTTCCACTTTGTGAGCTTCTGCCCAACAAAGTCTGCTACTCCACAAGCATTGAAGCTGTCTTGCACTCCAGGATAGTGCTCTTCATTGTCCTTGATGTACTCCCAATCAACCCATCTCATGTCACAAACTATGGGCTTCTTGTCCAACAAAACTGTCTCATAGAAGTCCTGCTGTTCCTTAGTGTGAAACCTGTAATCAACAGCAGTTCTTCTCCTTGAAGCATACGGATCTGCTTCTCTCCACTTCCTCAGCCCTGAGTCTCTTCTAAGCTTCATGTCCTCAGCCACAGGATGAGCATCATTGTGGTCTGGGATCTTGGGCTTGAGCTTTCTCAGAACATGCTCTTCATCATCTTCTTCAGCACCTTCAGGCACTGGGGCCTTGTTCTTCTCAGTAGCTGGGATGCTTCTTGTGTTCCTCTTTGGCTTTGGCTTTGCAGCTGGCTTGGCCTTGGAAGCAGCTGCCCCTGTTCTTATGGCATCACCCATCAGCTTCGGTGCCTTAGGTGCTGGTGCAGCTACCTCTTCTTCTTCCTCCTCATCTTCCATGATGGAAGCCTTGCCAAGCACTCTGGCTACGGTCTTCTTGACCCTTTCCTTCCTTTTCTTTCCTTCAGCAGCAACTGGCTCTATGGTTGCAGGCTTTTCAGGAATCTGAGTTGAGGCTCTGGCCTTTGGCATAGGCTGCCTACCTGCTGGCCTTTTGATTTTCAATCCTGGCTTTGTGCCTTGAGCTGAGCCATGTTCCTTCTCGAGCACTACTCTCTTTGAAGTTGCTTCCTCTTCTGCCACATAGTCCTCATCCTCTGATTCTGAGGTTCTCTTCTTTCTCTGTCTTGTGGCAGCTTTAGGCAGATTGCTAGGGGTGCTCCTGCTGCCATCATCTGAGGAACTTGAGGGACTAGTGCCCTCAGTCATCTGCACTTGCTGCTCTGACAAGTTCTGGCTATCACTTTGGTCTGACATGATGCAAACTCTGACTGCTGACCCTGTGAATAGGTTATAGATGAGATAGAGTGGATAAGCATCACAAAATGCAGAGATTTTTGCAAAAGAATAATTCAAAAACTTAGTTTTAGTTTCCCACTGAAAGCATCTCGGATCTACCGATTTCTAAACTCGGTGATACCGAAGCAGTTTTGGCACCTAAACTAGTGAACTCGGTCAGACCGAGTCACAGTTTGGTGGCACCGAGACTGCTAGGGTTTCACAGAGTTCCAAAATCGGTCACACCGATAAGTAATTCTTGGTCAGACCGAGTCTCACTTGTGCAATGGCATAAGCCAAATCAGTGGGACCGAGTTTTTCAACTCGGTGGGTCCGAGATGGTTTCGGCGGAAACCTAACCCTAAAATTTTCGAATTAAACCTAATCTACGAGTTCATTGACTGGATAGAAGTTTAACAAACGTGGCAAGAATCATGATGATCACAATGTGCTAAGAATCGGATTGGGGAATAGCACAAAGATCGAGTCCATACCCTAGTTCGGCGGAGACTCGCTACAACGGCAACGGCGGGGTTGAATTTCCGTTGACGGCGACGGAGACCAGCGACTGGAGGCGGCTGGCGGCGAGGAGACGATCCGGAGACCAAGTTGGCAGAGCAGGCTATCGCGCGGGCGAAGGGGTTCGGAGAAATTTCCAAATTTTTGCCCGTGACTATATATAGCCCGACCCTGTCGGTGTGACCGAGTGGAACAACTCGGTGGCACCGAGATGCAAAACTGTATACAGTTGTTGCAACTCGGTGTGACCGAATGGTTCAAATCGGTTGCACCAAGATCGAAAACCTAGATCAACTTAATGATCTCGGTAGGACCGAAAGTAGGGTATCGGCCAGACCGAGAATCATAAAGAGGTTTTGGAAGTTTAAGTCTATGACGAATCGGGGACTCCCAGCGCTCCTCACATAGAGTGGTTCGAATCTGACTTGATCAAATTTTGTGATGTAGCATGAATAGAGTTTGAGACGAGAAAAGCATAGATAGCTAGAGGAGGTTCTTAGGCATTCTTGTCCATCCACTTGGCAAAAGGAAATAAAACCAAACAATCAAAACAACAAGTGGATGTCCTCGAATGAGTAAAATATGCACCCAGCATGCTCACACAATAAGATGGCAAATGAAATATGTGATAAGGCATGCACAAGCAATTCTAGCATCTATCAAGCAATTTGCGATGACAAGGTCATCTATATATGAGTATATTGACTTAGGAGTCAAGTGAGAACACTTGATCATAGGTCATACTCATCGTTTAAGCTCAAGTGGGGTTACCACTTTTACATAAAGCATTGTTGTGTTCACATCTTTAGAGTTGCTTTAGCTCAAGTCTTAGAGTAAAGCTCCCCCTAGATGTGATATCCCCCCTTAGAGGGATGAACTAACCTCGGGTTTTGTCGATGATGACTTCATGTAGATGTTGAAGATGTGGATGCTCAATGTTGATGTAGATCACTTGGAGCTATCCATTTGAGTGAATTGCACTTTCAATACCTACATGGGTTAGTCCCACAAGGAACAAACAAGGATATCCATAGACATAGAGTGATGCACACACAAGATGATGTCCATGAAAACTTTCAGGTTACCTTGTCCCTTGCCTTACCAACAAGAGGGTTTGTGACTCCTTGAACTAGTGCAAGATGTGGAAGTTGATTGCACTTGTTCTTGCCAAAATGATAAGAGTGAAGTATGTTGGCGGAGTCACCCTCAAGAACTCTCTAGTTCTTCTTATTTTGGATCCACACCATCTTGATGGGAATCCTTGGAGTTGTAGTCGTACTTGATGAAGTGGAACTTGAAGTAGTCTTGGGAATCCACTTGACTAAGGTCTTAGGAGCTTCTTCAAATGCATCAATTTCCTCTTGAAGCTTGTCCTTGCCTTTTTGCTTGTAGTCTTGTGGTGGAAGATCATCTTGAGCTTGTGTCCCCTTGAAATAAGTATCATACTTGTCTTGTTGAGGAACAAACTTTGTCTTGGGGTATTGATCTTCTTCCCACTCAACTCCATTGGCATTGAACTTTCATTCAAAACCAACACCTTGATTCTTTCGGTGCATTCCTTGCTTGCGCACAATTTCCTCGAATTGCTTACTCCCGGCAAGGCTTTTGTACACTCCTTTCTCTATAATTCCCTTCAATAAGCTATTTTCTTGCTCAAGTGTAACTTGGCTAAGAGAATCATTAGTGGAATCAAGAGAACTACTAGAAGCAACAATATTGGATTTAGCATGATCAGTGTTACTGCTAGAGGAAGAATCTTTCTTGTTCTTGTTACTAGACTTGACTTGAGGCATGTAAGCGGATAAGAGTAAACGCTTGGCAATTTAAGAAGAACTTTTCTTGCGGAGATCATCATTGATTGCTTTTAGAACTCATGCCCTTGCTCAAGATTGAGCTTTTCAAAGCGTAATTTCTCATGAGCTCTTAAAAGTTCTCGATGATCTTCGAAGATAGTTTCATGAGCTAACTTAAGAGTGTTTAGTTGATGAATCTATCGTTGTCATTCGTTTTATCTTGATTAGCATGATTAATTGACGTTTCATCATAGTATTCATCACTAGAGTTGTCAACAAGCAAATCATCACCTAACAAGTCATGTTCATCACTATTGAAATCAACATACTCGGGGTGTGTTACCTTAGGACCTTTGGCCATGAAGCATCTTCCAATTCCTTCATTTGGTGAGTCAAATATGTCGTAGGAGTTGGTTGACACAAGTGCTAGACCGGCAACACCTTCATCTCGAGTATCTTCGGAGTCGGAGTGATAACTTCTCTCGGAGTGGTTGTCGGAGTTGGAGCCGGATACCCATTCACCAACATGAGCTTGATGTCTTCGTTTTGTGTAGCTCCTTGATGATTTTTCCTTCCTTTTCGAATCCTTGCTTCTCCGTGAGTATCTTCGTTCATAACGATCATCTCTACTCCTTCTCTCTCTTGGTGGTGATTCTTTGCTTCTTCTTTTTGGAGAATCTTCTCTTCTCTTGTAGGGATCCGTACACTCATTGGAATAGTGTCCGGGTCTTCCACAACTGTAGCAGTTTCGCTCTCGACTAGAAGATCTTTTGTCATTGTAGGACCTTGACTTGAAGCTTCTATCATTGCTTCTACTCTTGTAGAACTTGTTGAAGTTCTTCACCATTAAGCTCAATTCTTCATTGAAGTTTTGTTTCTCACTTGATGATGTAGGGGCTTCACATGAGGCTTTGTAGGCACCACTTGATTTGTTGTGAAGTTCCTCTTTATCCTTAAGTGACATCTCATGAGCAACAATTCTTCCAATCACCTCCGTTGGCTTGAGATCTTTGTAATTGAGCATCATTTGGATCAATGTGCACACAGTATCATATTTTCCATCCAAGGCTCTTAGAATCTTCTTGATGATGAATCTATCGGTCATCTCTTCACTTCCTAAGCCGGCAATCTCATTTGTGATGAGAGCAAGCCTAGAGTACATTTCAGCAACACCTTCACCATCCTTCATTTTGAACTTGTCAAGTTGACTTTGAAGCACATCCAACTTGGATTCCTTGACGGAGTTGGTACCTTCGTGCATATCAATCAAAGTGTCCCAAATTTCCTTTGCATTCTCAAGACGGCTGATTTTGTTGAATTCTTCGGGGCACAATCTGTTGAAGAGAATATCACAAGCTTAAGCATTGTATTGTAACATCTTCAACTCATCCGCGGTAGCTTCACGGTTTGGTTCTTTCCCATCAAAGAAGTCACCTTGCAAACCAACACACACAATAGCCCAAACGGCGGGGTTATGTCCAAGAATATGCATTTTCATTTTATGCTTCCAACTAGCAAAATTAGTACCATCAAAGTAAGGACCTCTACGGTGATAATTTCCCTCGCTAGACGCCATACTCTCCTAGGTTGTGAAACCAAGGCTATGACCTCCAAAAGCTATGGAGATCA
Source organism: Triticum dicoccoides (assembly GCF_002162155.2). Taxonomy (NCBI): domain Eukaryota; kingdom Viridiplantae; phylum Streptophyta; class Magnoliopsida; order Poales; family Poaceae; genus Triticum; species Triticum dicoccoides. Next base: position 73,784,630 of record NC_041384.1, on the reverse strand, counting down.
AAGCAAATGGAGACCAAAGCTCTGATACCACTTGTAGGATCGAAAGTATGTCTAGAGGGGGGGTGATTAGACTACTTGACCAAATAAAAACTTAACCTTTTCCCAATTTTAGTTCTTGGCAGATTTTAGCTATTGTAGGACAAGTCAAGCAATCATCACACAATTCAAGCAAGCATGCAAAGAGTATATTGGCAGCGGAAAGTAAAGCATGCAACTTGCAAGAATGTAAAGGGAAGGGTTTGGAGAATTCAAACGCAATTGGAGACACGGATGTTTTTCCCGTGGTTCGGATAGGTGGTGCTATCCTACATCCACGTTGATGGAGACTTCAACCCACGAAGGGTAACGGTTGCGCGAGTCCACGGAGGGCTCCACCCACGAAGGGTAATGGTTGCGCGAGTCCACGGAGGGCTCCACCCATGAAGGGTCCATGAAGAAGCAACCACCCACGAAGGGTCCACGAAGAAGCAACCTTGTCTATCCCACCATGGCCATGGCCCACGAAGGACTTGCCTCACTAGCGGTAGATCTTCACGAAGTAGGCGATCTCCTTGCCCTTACAAACTCCTTGGTTCAACTCCACAATCTTGTCGGAGGCTCCCAAGTGACACCTAGCCAATCTAGGAGACACCACTCTCCAAGAAGTAACAAATGGTGTGTTGATGATGAACTCCTTGCTCTTGTGCCTCAAATGATAGTCTCCCCAACACTCAACTCTCTCTCATAGGATTTGGATTTTGTGGAAAGAAGATTTGAGTGGAAAGCAACTTGGGAAGGCTAGAGATCAAGATTCATATGGTAGGAATGGAATATCTTGGTCTCAACACATGAGTAGGTGGTTCTCTCTCAGAACATATGAGTTGGAATTGTGTATGTGTTCTGGTGGCTCTCTCCACGAATGAAGAGGAGGTGGAGGGGTATATATAGCCTCCACACAAAATCCAACCGTTACACACAGTTTTCCAATCTCGGTGGGACCGAATCAACAAACTCGATCGGACCGAAAAGGTAAACCTAGTGACCGTTAGAGATTTTCGGTGGGACTGAAATGCAACTCGGTAGGACCGATATGGTTAGGCTTTGGGCATAACGTAATCTCGGTGAGACCGATTACACAAACTCGGTGAGACCGATTTTGGTAATTAGCTAACCAGAGAGTTGGTCGGGCAAACTCGGTGGGACCGATTTGCTCTTTCGGTGAGACCGAAAAGTTACAAAAAGGAAACACTGAATTTACATTGCAATTTCGGTGGGACCGATTCGCTCTTTTGGTGAGACCAAAAAGTTATGAAAGGGAAACAGAGAGTTTGCAATCCCATCTCGGTGAGACCGAGATCCCTATCGGTAGAACCGAATTGCTAGGGTTTGGCAGTGGCTTATGACAAGTGAAACTCGGTGGCGCTGGATAGAAAGAATCGGTAGGACCGAGTTTGTCTTAGGGTTTAGGTCATATGTGGATATGGGAAAGTAGTTGAGGGTTTTGGAGCATATCACTAAGCACATGAAGCAAAAGGCTCATTAAGCAACACCTCATCCCTCCTTGATAGTATTGGCTTTTCCTAAAGACTCAATGTGATCTTGGATCACTAAAATATAAAAAGAAGAGTCTTGAGCTTTTGAGCTTGAGCCAATCCTTTGTCCTTAGCATTTTGAGGGTTCCACTTTCACATCCATGCCATGCCAATCATTGAGCTTTCCTGAAATAGTCATCTTGGAATAGCATTAGCTCAATGAGCTATATGTTGTTATGAATTACCAAAACCACCTAGGGATAGTTGCACTTTCAGTTTCATGACGACTTTCAAGTTCCTCATACTTAACGTGAAGATTTTTTATGTCTTCAATTAAGGACTGAGATTGAGTCATTTTAGCGTCTAACAGATCATCGCTTTTGTCTAACAGTTTTTGAATGTGTTCCATAGCTTTTTGTTGTTCAGTTGCAATTTTAGCAAGTGTTTTGTAGCTAGGTTTGGAACCACAATCAGAATCATCGTCACTACATGTTTGATAGTGAGTAGTGAGTGTGTTTACCTTGGCACCGCGTGCCATGAAGCAGTAGGAAGGAGCGGAGTAGTCCTTGTCATTTGCATTGGTGTCGGTGATGAAGTCATTGTCTTAAGTGTTGAAGATGGACTTGGCAACGTATGTTGTAGCCAGACTTGCAACGCCAGAATTGGACTCCTCCTCAGACTCCACCTCCGCCTCCTCAGAAGCAGACTCCTCCTCAGAATCTATTTCCTTGCCAACAAACGCACGTGCCTTGCCAGATGAGCTCTTCTTGTGTGATGAAGACTTTGAGGAAGACTTGGAAGAAGACTTTGAGTATTTCTTCTTCTTCTTGTTGTCAGAGTCATACTCCTTGCTCTTCTTCTTCTTCTTGTTCTCATTGTCCCACTGTGGACACTCAGAGATGTAGTGGCCAGGTTTCTTGCACTTGTGACATGTTCTATTCTTGTAGTCATGAGCAGAAGCTTCATCATTCCTTGAGCTTGATCGTGAAGACTTTCTGAAGCCTTTCTTCTCGGTGAATTTTTGGAACTTCTTCACAAGCATAGCAAGCTCCTTTCCAATGTCTTCAGGATCATCAGAGCTGCTGTCAGATTCTTCTTCAGATGAGGAGACAACTTTTGCCTTCAAGGCACGAGTTCACCCATAGTTGGGGCCGTAGATGTCTCTTTTATTAGAAAGCTGAAATTCATGTGTGTTGAGCCTCTCAAGTATGTCAGAAGGATCGAGTGTCTTCAAATCAGGACGTTCTTGAATCATTAGGGCAAGGGTGTCAAACGAACTATCAAGTGATCTCAGGAGTGTCTTGACGACTTCATACTTGGTGATCTCAGTGGCGCCGGGGGCTTGAAGCTCATTTGTGATGTCAGTGAGTCGATCAAACGTGAGCTGGACATTCTCATTGTCATTTCTCTTGAAGCGGTTGAAGAGGTTGCGAAGGACACTGATTCTATGATCTCTCTGGGTTGAGACGCCTTCGTTGACCTTGGAGAGCCAGTCCCAGACTAGCTTAGATGTTTCCAAAGCACTCACGCGGCCATACTGTCCTTTGGTCAGATGACCACAGATGATATTCTTGGCAGTAGAGTCTAGTTGAACGAACTTCTTGACATCAGCAGCAGTGACACCTTCTCCAGCCATGGGAACGCCGTTCTTGACGACATACCATAGGTCGACATCAATGGCTTCAAGATGCATGCACATCTTATTCTTCCAGTAGGGATATTCAGTTCCATCGAAGACGGGGCATGCAGTGGAGACTTTAATTATCCCTCCAGTCGACATAGCTAAAACTCTAGGTGGTTAAACCAAATCACACAGAACAAGGGAGTACCTTGCTCTGATACCAATTGAAAGTGCTAGTGATCGACTAGAGGGGGGTGAATGGGCGATTTTTATGAAAGTCTTCAAAACATGTAAGTTTCGAAGACCAATGATAGAAATAAACCTATTACCATGCAGCAGAATGTAGACTACACTAGGCAAACCATAGTCAAGTATTCAATGAAGTGAAAGCACAATGACTAATAGCAGCTAGTTAGTAAGGATCAGGTAGGAAGATATTGTGAAGCCAATCAGAACAAGTAATCACTCAGTGAAGCCAAATGGTGATGCAATCGTACAATGACTTCACAAGGACCAATAGTAAGTAAAGGGAAGGGAAGGATGAAACCAGTGACTCGTTGAAGACAATGATTTGTTGGACCAGTTCCAGTTGCTGTGACAACTGTACGTCTGGTTAGGGAGGCTGAGATTCAACTTACAAGACCTCGTCTTCACCTTATTCCCCTTGAGCTAAGGACACCCAGTCCTCGCCCAATCACTCTGGTAAGTCTTCAAGGTAGACTTCCAAACCTTCACAGACTTCGTTCACCGGCGATCCACAATGACTCTTGGATGCTCAGAATGCGACGCCTAACCGGCTGGAGGATTCATAGTCCTCAAGTGTAATAAGTCTTCATATCACATAGACAGGAAGACTTAAGTGATGCCTAACACTCTTTGGCTCTGGGTGGTCAGGGCTTTATCCTCGCAAGGAATTGTCTCTCAAAGGCTTCGAGGTGGGTTGCTCTAAATGACAAAAGTCGTACTCTAACTCTGAGCAGCCAACCGTTTATGGTTATAGGGGGTGGGCTATTTATAGCCACTAGGCAACCCGATCTAATTTGTCTGAAATGACCCTGGGTCACTAAGGAACTGGCACGTGTTCCAACGGTCAGATTTCAAACACACACGGTAACTTTACTTGGGCTACAAGCAAAGCTGACTTATCCAACTCTGGACAAGATTTGCTCTCATAGTCTTCACTCAAAGACATAGGATTTTGGTTAAGCATCACTTCAGTCATTCTGACTGGTTCTCTTGGACACCACTTAACAGTACGGTGGTTCCTATGACTCAACAAAGAAAAACACAGAATGACGAAACTGCTAAGTCTTCGCGCTCCATAGTCTTCACGCAATGTCTTCTCTTGTCATAGTCTTCAATGTGAATGTCTTCACATACCACCTTTGAGTTCAATATCTTCATACATTTTTAGGGGTCATCTCTGGTAGGAAAACCAAATCAATGAGGGACTTCTACCTGTGTTATCCTGCAATTCTCACAAACACATTAGTCCCTCAACTAGGTTTGTCGTCAATACTCCAAAACCAACTAGGGGTGGCACTAGATGCACTTACAGTAAGCACTTGGCAAAAGTAGCAAAAAGTAAAGCAACCACCCATATGGACCCGCTTGAAGACTATCAACTCATATGCTTCTCCCCCTTTTGTCAGTAATGACCAAAAAGGTTTGAAGACATAGAGCTTCTACTCGTTCCCATGAGGAGTAGGTGAAGCAGCAGGGTCGTCTTTGAGGTCCGATGGTGCAGAAGAACTTGGTGCAGTGTCGAGACGCGCTGAAGGTGGAGGTGGTGAAGTGGCATCATCTTGATCATTGATAACTCTGGCATGGACCGTTGTAGCTGAGGAAGAATAGTCAGAGTCTTCAAGGGAGGGAGTCAGACGCAAGTGAGCATTCCTTGGAGGAATGGAGTCAAACTTGATTCTTTTTGTGAAGCCATCGCCTTGAAGATCTTCTTCAGCAGTGAGCAAAGTCAGACTCTTCCAGGACCTTCGACATGTTTCATGTGTAACAAAGGCATTCTTGGTGGCAGGATTGCAAATGCGATTGACGTCCACCAAGAGACTTTGCATTTGAAGCTTAAGCCAGTCATGATGCTTATCCTGTTTCTAATGTAGAGCGACAAGAAGCTCTCGGTCGTTGAGAACACGAGATCGCTTCCAAGGCCTTTGGGCAATGGTGCTTTCAGTGGCTTCAGTTTGGGCGCGAGGGGCACGTGTGTTGCCAGCCAAGGGATAAACACAAGAGACTGCCTGAACTCCTTCAATGGGCTAGGTGAAGCTTTGACGATCAACATTGTGAAGATAAATTGGATCCTTTGCAGGCTCTGGGTAAATAGCTTCAACAGACAGATCAACCTCTGGCAAGAATACAAGATGATTACGCGCAGACGGCTGATAGTTGAAGGCAGAGTGAAGCTTGATAAGACGAATTACCCATGGAGCATAGAACCTCAGACCAAAGATGTCGGAGCCAGATGCAGCCAACTTCTTGATGAAGAAGTCTTGAGCATTGAAGCTTATGCCATTCAAGATATAGAAAACCAAAGTCTTCATTGCTCCTTCAAGCTTCACTGCAGATGAATGTCCTTTGACAGGCCATAGAGTCTTTCTGATGATATGGTAAATGGTGCGGGGCAGATACTCTAGGTCTTCATTCAAGAATTCGGTTGGGTATTCAGCGTCGTGTGGCAAAGGCTTCATCATGCTCGGCATTTGACTCATGTTGGGTTCTGGCTTCTGGAAAATGCTCTCCAAAGCATTCTGGTGTTGTTGACAACCTGGTTCATAATATTCGCCAGGAGTGGGCAGGGCTGTAAGATCAATGATGTCTTGGGCTTTAGCTTCATGATGAACATCTTATGTCATCCACTCAAGGATCCAAGTCTTTGGATCCCTATTGTATCCACGAATGTGGAGGGTAGCATAGAATTGAAGCAGAAGTTCTTCATTCCTGTTTTCCTTGGCAGTCACAAAGTTGAGCAGACCCGCATCACAAAAGCAGTCAAGGGCTTCTTCAAGGCATGGCAGTCCAGTAATGGCTTCACAATCAAGATGCATATGAGGGAAGATACGTCCCTGATTGTACAAGATGCATGAATAATAGCTTCGCTGTTGAGAACTCCAGAATCGGTCCAAAGAGATTCTTGGCCTTGTGTAGGGGTTCTTGTCACTGTCGAAGAATGTGTTGTGCGCCTTGAATCCATTCAGATTAAATGATCCTGGTGAAGTTGCAGTACCTGGAAACCATGGTAGCCTTGGCTTTGGCTTCTGGACCTGTGGCTTGTGCTCCACATGATAGTTAAACTGAGGTCTGGGAGCAGGCGGAGGATACATGATTGGCCAGCAGACGGTAACAAGCTGTCTATGATCATATGCTTGCTCGATGGTGTGTGGCCTTGGAGGAGGTACAGGAGTAGAGGCATTGGCTTCAGGTAGTGGATTTGCTTCGGGTGCTGCATTGGCTTCAGGTGCATTCACTTCTGGCACCACATTAGCTTCAGGCGCCACATTAGCTTCAGCCATGACAAAGTCATTGGCTTCAGTGTTGATGTTGGTGGCCGCCTCAGTATTGGTAACCTCCACTTCAGGAGCTGGAGGGTCGGACACGTTCTCCTCGAGAACAACTTCAGGGTTGGACGTGGGTGTACCAACACGTTCTTCTTCTCTTGGTTCTTCTTCATGGTCATCGGCTGATGCAGCCGGAATATCTTCAGCCGTTTTGGCTTCAGATTCAGGGATGTTCGCAGTAGGAGAGGCTTCAGGAAAGACTTTACGTGAAACGGATTGGCACTCTTCTCCTTCTGGAACACTTGACAATGTGACCTGTGGCCTTGGTCCTTTGCAAAGCCTGCAAAATGCTGGCGACGCCTGTGGAGATGGAGTTGGTTGGGCCTCAAAGTCTTCACTGTCAATCACAGGAGTGGCGACCTATGGTGGGGGAGTGACTGGTGTTTCTTCATCATGAGGGGATTCTTGAGGGTGATTAGCCCATGAGTCATCCTGAGCAATTGGCGTCAATGGACGACCAAGGCTGATGAGTTCGCTGTTCATGAAAACAAGCGATGATACCAAATTGTGCTCGATCTGAGGAAGGACTTCATCATCTTCAACATTGTTGTGAGGACCAATGTCTTCAGCTGTGGTGGGGTCAACAGCTGGATTCTCTTCAGCTTCAGGAGCCTCTGTGGAAGCAGGCTAATGAACTACCAAACGATGTTCTCGATGTGCAGAGGAAGGACGAGCAACAGAAATTGGCTCGACAACAAGGGGCTCTGTGGAAGCAACCCGGTCTCTCTTCTTTGTTTTTCTTTTCTTGGTTGGGGGAGCATCATCAGTGGTGGCTTTGGTCTTGCGCTTTCTGGCTTCGGCTTCAGCTGCTCTAGTTTTCTTGAATTCTGAAGCCACTGTGGGGACCTTAGGCTTCGAGCCTGTCATACTGGCTGGGAAGACAATGCGAGGTTCTTCCTGCCTTGATGCTTCTGGTTCGGCCATAGCTGGCTTCTTCTTCTTCTTGGCAGCCATTCTGGGGTCGATGCCTGGTCGCCCCAAAGCCTTCTGCTTTTCAGCTTCATTGTAGCCTTGAACACATTTAGCAGCAAGATTCTTCATGCGCTTACGAGAACATTTTGCTTCTTCTCGTTTCTTGCGGAACGCCTCCTTGAGCTCATGCATCATGACCTTGAAGAACATTGAGCTTGGCCATGTGCTTCTTGAACTGAGACTTTTCATAGTCAATTTTGTGCTTCAGCTCAACAATCTTCTGCGCAAGAGCTAGCTCAGGAGCAATGGCTCTGTGGAAGGAGACGCTGAGGCCAATTGGAAGCTGAAGATCATCAAAACTGAGATCTGGGCTATCAAACCACTCATCAATAAACTTGTATAAGATTTCCACATCAAAGAGGGGAAGATCATTGAAGATTTCTGCCTCTTGCTTGCTCTTTATTAATTGCTCAAGAGCGTCACTGCCAAGATCGTCGTCGCTGAACAGATCAATGGCGTCATTCTCGTTTCTCAAAACGGCAGCAGGCGTCAGTGCTTGACCAGTGGGTTGCATGGGCTTTTTCAACTTGGCAGACTTGGAGATGCTTGAGAGATTTTCAGACTGCACACTGGCTTCAGGAGGTGCACTGGCCAGAGGCTTCGCCCATGAGACCTTTGGTGCAGAGGGGGGCTTTGAAGCCTTTGGTTTCTTTTGCTTCATAGGCATCGGAGGTGCAGGCGCTTCGTCAGAATCAGTGTCATCTGCAGAGTGGTCCACGGCTGCCCCTTAAACCTGAATGTGAGTGATGAGACCTTCTAAGTTGTAGAAGGGCCCAATAAGATTGGGTTCAGCTTTGCGTGTGCCGTCAGCACGTGGTGCAGAGGGTCCTGGGTTGAAGTCTAATCCCAAAGACTTCTTGTTTTCCTTGGCCGAGTTCTTTGCGGCCTGATAGTTGCGCTTGAACAGATTATCTTCATGACACCATAACAGAGAGGATGGATCGGCATTAGCAGGCCGAGGTCCACGAATCATGCAGGGGTAAAAGCCTTGAGCAATAGCTTCGGACTTCGACTTGGGCTGAAGACCTTTGTATATTATATCTCCCCAGGGGCCCTTTAAGGCATTCTTCTCAGCATACTCCTTGGTGACGAATCTGTACTTGAACCATTCCTCTGCCCAATGTCTTCGAATCCATTGGATTTGGTTCTTGCGTTCTCCATAGGTTTCTTCTAGGGCTGACTTGTATAACTCATAGAGATCCGGTGGCAGATCCTTAGCAGTGTTTCCACGGTGTTGTCTGCCTCCCTTCCTGACTGATTTTTGAGTTGTCATGAAGTTTAGACTGAAAGGCTTCAACACTGTCAAAGTCTTCCATCTACTGGTCAGACAGGAACTGGCTTCAGGAGAATTTGTGTGACGCTGTAAGAACTCTGCAGATGAATGCAGACTATGAGAACCAAGGGATTCTCCCACGGACATGTACCTGTGACAGCATTAGAGATGTGAGGGAAGGGGAAGAGGTCATATGCATTCTTAGAAGATTTTGAAGATAAATCAGTTTAGAAGACATTGACCTCATAGTGCAAAGACATTCACTCATATGTAGTGAGTTGTTTCCAGATTTGTACGAATCCACAAATAAGTACATGTGAGGAATCTAACTACTTTGTGAAGCATAAGTGAACATATTAGGCATGCTATGAGATGCAGAATAGGATAGATCCAACTTTGTAGCAACAGAAACCACTTGTGGTTGGAAAGGATGAATCTATCGGTTCAAAACTACTGTAAAAAGAGGTTTTACTTACCACACGAGGAATTGCTAGACGGAGTGGGAGAGGAGGCCGAGCAGTTCGATCTTCCGTGCCCTAACTTGGCGACGGCGGAGAAGATGATGTCCGCGGCCGGCGTGATGACGGCGTCGGTGAGGTCGCAGCAGCTAAGCGCTTTGTCGCCGGCGTCGTCGAGGGCTAGCGGTGGCGCTAGGGTTTGTTCGAGAGTGGAAGAAGAGATAATGACTGGGGTGAGGCGTGTATTTATAGGGACAGGGGCGGCACAGTGTTATTACGCAGGTGCCTCTGGTGGTTCACATCTGAAGGACACGTGGCGATCATGCAACACATAGGAGGTTGCTCCATGTTCCCACACACGCCTGGATTGTCGGGTGGTCATTCCCGCTTCTCCGGGTTTCAGGTAAAAAGGATTGAGCATTTAAAACAGATTTAATGTTTGTCTCTGTATCTTATGCTGACAAGGATGCAGCGAAGACATTCGACAGTTTCAATAGAATGCATATGATTTGGATAGATAGACTTAAGACGGGAGCATAGAAAGGTCAGGGTCCGATCACATTCACTTAGTTCAAAAGATTCAACTAGAAGACATAGCTATAAGTGAATGTTGTAGAGGACAGAAACCAAATCAGTACATTGAAGATAAACATGAAGACATGTTAACATTGAAGACAAACAAAATGCGAAGACTTTGCAAATGTAACGCCAATAGAAAGTATTCCAAACACAAGTTTGGTGGTGGCATTACGCACCGTATAGGACGTATTAGACCCAGACACGGCGCACAATTATCGTGGCGCTCCGAAGTCAATTTCCACGTTAATGTATTCACACTTAGAGTGTAAGTCTTCATTAGTTGAAGATATACGTTACTTTGTGTATTTGCGCATCTAAGTCATCAACATGCATCAGTGTTAGGATATGTGCATGATCACAGGACATTTAAGGATTCCAAGATATTTAGCTCACACCACAACTTGCAAAACCTTTTCTCATCCAAGGGCTTTGTGAAGATATCTGTGAGTTGCTCTTCAGTGCTGACGTGAATGATATCAATATCTTCCTTCATGACATGATCTCTCAGAAAGTGATGACGGATTTGAATGTGCTATGTCTTCGAGTGCTGAACTGGGTTGTTGGCGATCTTGATGGCGCTTTCATTGTCGCAGTAGAGTGGCACTTGCTTTAGATGAATGCCATAGTCTTTGAGTGTTTTCTTCATCCATAGAAGCTGAGCGTGTCGGTGTTCTGGGAACGGGGGTCCCCAGACTTGCCTGCCTGCGGCCTGCGGCGTGGCTCAAAGGGGGGCCCAGCACTGCCCATCTTCACCAACACAAACCCAAGACCCTCGCGAGGGGCCAAGCCTCGCGGGGCGGACGATGCGAAGCTTCCTCAGGCATGGCCTTGTCAGGCTGGCTCACGAGGAGGCGGAGAGATCAAGGCGGGGTACCTCACGAGGTGCCCGTGACGCAAGCCATGACGACTCAGGGTGCCAGGCGGGTGCCAGCCCGCGCAGCGTCCTCCTTTCCTCTTTGGTGCAAAGGGCGCAAGCGCAGCCACGGAGTACCGAGGCATCAGGCAAAGGTTGCCGTTTCGGTGCAACGAGACCAAGACCAGGAGGACTACGAGATGGAGGTCATCGTGGAGCCCAAGACGGCGTCATCACCAGAGCTTTGCGCAGACGAAGACCACTTTTGTCATGATAGCTGATACTTGTTGTCCCCCTTCAAATTAGCCCACCATTGTTGGCTCCCTTCCCACTCGATATTTGGGAAGAGGACCAGGGCCTCTATAAATAGGACCGGCCACCCACATAGCAAGGGGGTTCGGGGGTTCGGTCGGTTGGAGGAAGCAGAGAGAGAGAGAGAGAGAGAGAGAGAGAGAGAGAGAGAGAGAGAGAGAGAGAGAGAGAGAGAGAGAGAGAGAGAGAGAAGGTGAATGAACTCCGCCGAGCAGTTCATCGCCCCAGCCAAGAACAGACCCTCGCGAGGCCGTTCTTCCTTGTATTGTTCATCATCATCAGCCCAAGAGGCAATCCACCACACCACACACTGGAGTAGGGTATTACACCACAACGGTGGCCCGAACCAGTATAAACCCTGTGTCTCTTGTGTTGCTCTTTCCTTAGTTTTAGATCCTAGCATGGCGGAGGGGTGCAGGTAGGTAGGAGGCGAAATCTCCGCACGCACCCTAGTGTTCGAACCTCAAGGGTCTGCCGGAACCCGAAATCCGACATTTGGCGCACCAGGTAGGGGTGCGCTGGGATTCGTCTTCCACCACCCCGTTCTCCTCCGACCATCACGCCCATGTCTGACGCTCGTCGGGCCCGCGCCGAGCGCTGGGCCGCACTCGCTTCCCGCGTCGCCCAGACGGCCCCTGTCGGCGAGCATCCACGCCGTTCCCCGTCAACTTCCGTCAACGCCGCCACCGGCCCGGCGGGGGACGAGCGGCAAGCATCGTCCCAGCATCCATCCGTGCGGCAAGACGGCCGCACCGCAACTCCCTCGCTCGCCCCGGCTGGATCTTCATCCCACGCGCTTCGCGCACCCATGGAGGCTCGAGCTGCGCTCATCGCGGCGAACAAGCTCCTGCACTACCGTCCCGTCAACGACGTCTACGAAGAATGGCTCGACCGCGTCGCCGAGCTCGTCCGCACCGCGGGGGGCTCTCCTGCGTCGTCCGTTCCACTTCACCGCACCCCGCCCCGCGCAGGCGACGAGGCTCCGGCGGTGCCCCGGCCGGCTCCTCCTCAAGAAGACGCCATGGATCCAAGGCGCGTGGCCCGAGGGCAGAACCTGCTCCGTCAGGTGCCAGCGCGGCAGGAACAGAGTTGTCAAGAAGTCCCTCGCCCGCAAGAAGCTGCCCGGGCGCTCCCTACTCCAGCACGTCGCGACCATGCTCCTGCTCCCGCGCGTCAAGACCCCGCGCTGCTCTCAGCTGTAGCGCGTGGGGACATGCAAGACCAGGCTCTCCGTCACCCAAGGCCTCCCGTGGCTACAGCAGGCTGCCGCGCCTACACCACCGAACTACACAGCGTCGCGTGGCCCGGCAAGTTCAAGCCAGACCTGCCTCCTCGCTACGACGGCACGACCGACCCTGCGGAGTTCCTCCAGCTCTACGAGCTGGGCATCGAAGCTGCCAACGGAGACGAGAAGATCATGGCGAACTGGTTTCCCATGGCACTCAAGGACGGGGCCCGCACCTGGCTCCTGAACCTGGCTCCAGGAACAATCTCCTCCTAGGACGAGATGCGCACCCGCTTCATCGCCAACTTCCAAGGCACTCGCGACCGGCCACCCGCCGTGAGCGACATGCGCCACATCAAGCAACAGCCTGGGGAAACCCTGCAGAAGTACATCCAGCGCTTCAACAACGCACGCCTCAAGATTCCCAAGGTGACTGAAGAGGCCATCATCTCGGCCTTCTCCGACGGCGTGCGCGACGTCAAGATGAAGGAGGAGCTGGCGATGCATGAAGACCTGTGCACTTCCTTGGAGCTGTTCAACTTGGCAAACAAGTGCGCCAGGGCTGAGGAAGGGCGCCTCTCCCTCCTCGAGCTGCCTGCCGTAGACCCAGAGGAGAAGAAGCTCAAGGCCAAGGATATGAAGCGCAAGGGGCCTGCCGTGCTCGCGGAAGAACCAGACACCAAGCGGGGCAGAGATCAGCCCGAACCTTCCAAGGGCAGCCGGTACTGTGTGTACCACGACCTCCACACCCAAAACACCAACGAATGTCAAGAACTCCGAGCCGTGAGAGAAGGAAGGATCGGCCGTCGCCCCGACCGCGGTGACCGGGGCTATGGTCGAGGAGGAGGAAGGAATGCAGGACGCTGGGAAGACCGTGGCCCGCGACAAGGGTAGCGCGACCAACCTCGCGAGGATCACTGGCAAGACCCGCCTCGTGAGAGAGGATGGAGGGATCAGCCTCGCGAGGGAGACTGGAGGGGTCAGCCTCGCGAGGATCGCCCGTAAGGCAACGCAGGCCTCCCACCGCTGCCGCCGCAGCCAAGGAGAAACAAGGACCACCACCAGGACGAGGAGGCTGGGGGCTTCCAGGAGCCGCGCGCAATCGCCTGCATCTTGGGCGGAGCACAAGCCCCCGCCTCTCAGCGCATCTTTAAGCAGTTCACCTGCGAAGTGAATGCAGTCCTCCCCAGGCTCGAAGCCACGCGCCCTCTCAGGTGGTCGGCGTGCGCCATCACATTCAGCTCAGCAGATCAGCTCAAGTGTGCGGCTACAGCCGGAGTTCTCCTGATGCTTTGCTCCCCAATCATCAGCAACGTGGTGGTCACCAAGACCCTCATCGATGGTGGGGCAGGGCTCAACATCCTGTCCGTGGAGACATTCAACAACCTCCAAGTGCCCTACAGCCAGCTTCAGCCAACCAAGCCTTTCTCCGGTATCACCGACGGCTCCACGGTCCCGATTGGGCAGGTCTGCCTCCCTGTCACCTTCGGGGCACGCGACAACTACCGCACCGAGCTCATCGACTTCGACGTCGCCCACATTCGCTTACCGTACAACGCCATCCGTGGGTACCCAGCGCTGGCCAAGTTCATGGCCGTAACTCACCATGGCTACAACGTCCTCAAGATGCCAGGAAGCGGCGGAGTCATCATGGTGCCATGTGAAGAGAAGGACGCGGTGTGTTCCCTGGAACGAGCCTTTCAGGCCGCATCATTGGAAGACCCGGATCACGGAAGCAGGAGGCTTCCCGAGGCCGCCCCCAAGAAGAGGAAGACATCGTCCGGCATGACCACTCAGGAGGCAGGCCCCTCTGGGCCCGCGCCTGCCCAGGGGGAACCTCCCTCCATCGCATAGGAAAGCGCGCCCGGCGCCCTCCTCAGGCAGGGCTCGGGGGCTCTCCCTTGGAGGGCCACCGACCTAGCTAGGGTCACGAGAGAGGCGCTTGGGCACCACCTGGAGGCGTGTTTTGAAGCACGTTTCCCTCGAGAAGGAGCAAGGCAAGGAGATCCAGACCCTCAGGAGTTCGTCGACAAGGCCATTCAGGAGCTACAGGAGTCAAGAGTCATGAAAGGCGGCCGTCGCCTACCAGCAGTGGCCCCCCATCCAAGCGAGGATGGCGGGCTGCGCGTCTGCATCGATGTACCAGGGCTCAACCAAGTCGCCTCCCTGGAGCGCCCCTGGCCCTCGCTAGTGGGGCGCTGTGGAGGTCCACCCCACAGCTACGTTTGCATGCCTTACGGCTTGCCGAGCGCGGCTGACGTGTACCAGCGCCTCATGAGGGGCATCCCGGAGTCACGAGAGGCCAGGCGTTCCGCAGCCCTGGCAAAGATGGAGATGGCCCGCGAGGAGCCGCCAGCGCCTCCGAAGCCTCCCGAGGCCCCTGGGCCTGGGGGCTCATGAGGATCGGCTTCCGCAGCCCACCGAGTCTGCTACACCAACACCCTTTCATCTTCAACATCATCAGGTGACATCTTTCGAGTTTTACTTCTAGCTGGGAGCGCCCCTAGGGCTGCATTATTCCCAGGCCGCGTGGGTCCGTCCCTGCGGCGTGTACCCCTTTTTATTTCACGTCGTTGGCTTACCTTGTTGGGGGCGCCCCTCGGGCCGCATGATCCCCAAGCCACTCGGGCCAGGCCCAGTGGCATGTATCTCATTTGCATTTATTTCCGATTATGCGTTAAACCCACCATGCATGATTATTCGATGCCGGTCCACGGCACCTCTTCTTCTCCATGCCGACCACTTGCACGTTAAAGGGGGGGTACCTGAGCATCACGACTCAGGGCTCTTACTGGCTCTCCAGCCCTCACCCTCTGGCCTTGTTCATGGCATCGCGACCTGGCATACCAGCGACGGCTGAGACCAGCTCGAGGGCCGGGACCCGAGGACGTAGAGTGCAGGCATCTAACCAAATTTGCGCAACCCGCCTAGAGGTAGGGCCCCGTGAGTCCCACACTGGCTCACGGGTGCCCAGATACACCTCGCCAGGCCCTACCGTGCCAGCCACGTGTCAGGGCGGGGCTGTACACGCCCCGGGGGCTCCTCCCGGAGGGGCCCCCCTCTCACGTACCAGTGGAAGCACCATGCTCCACGTTGGCTGACGCCACTGCCGAGGAGCGGCTATGCCCATACACATATGGTAGCACTATGCTCCGCACTGGTGATAAACAACTAAGGGTGGCCCCCGGGCCGTATCAACCTCAGGGAGCCCAGAGCTTAGTGTCTAGCCTCATCGTAACGCCTCCCCTCGGGAGTGCCGCGCGAGGGGGCTGGGCACGGGGGCTGCGCCTGGGTCACACCCAGACGCACGCCACCCAGACAGGTCCCCCCGGGCCTGGTTCGTCGCGCGTCTCTCCCCGAGCGGAGCCAAGGTACGAAGGCCGTTTGAGCGCCAAGGGGGACTCCTGAGCATCGCAACTCAGGAGCCTAACTGGTCACATAGCCCCTCACTCCATGGCCCCGTCCTGGTTTCCGGTCGGGACCATCGCTGGGTGAGGCACGCGCGCGGCCGGGATCTGCAGACGTAGAACGGTGGATCCACCCACGTCATACCTCCCTACTTGCTGTTCGTGCGTCAAGGGGGAGTCTTGAGCATCGCGACTCAAGAGC